>NC_077227.1:61859524-62107024 GCF_027887165.1 Monodelphis domestica | reverse complement strand
CTCACCCCCTCCATGATTTTTAGGGACTGTTGTTGCCAGATGGTAGTAATAGGAATGGATAAGACACTTGATAGTGGCCCCACCTGAGTTCTTGCCCAATATAGGAAGGAAAATACATGAGGTAAAATAGAGGTCTGGCCTGAGTGCTAAAGCCCCCCAAATCCCACACTTGCTTATGCTGTTTATCTTCTGATTGAATCCCTCTCGCCCCTGCCCCCACATAATCACAGATGCCTAGTGTCCAATTATAAAAAAAAAACAAACAAAAAGCAGACCCCTGACAAACCTGTGTCTAATTTAATCTAGAGTATCAACAGGGAAAGATTTAGGAAGAATCTTTGATTCCTTATAGGGCATTTCACCCAGGATCTGTGAACTTCAAAAAACATTTTGACAAATAAGTTTCAATATAAATGTTTTTTTCTTGCCATTCACTGTATTTCATATTATACATTTTAAAACATTATTTATTCTAAGAAAAGGTCGACTTAACCCCCATTACCTAGCCCTTAACACCTGTAATTTCCCATTAGTGATTCATTCCTTTGGATTAAGCATTTTTTTTCTCTAGGTTATCATTTGAAATTTCAGGTACCCCTAGTTCCTGAATCCCAACAAGATTCAAATGGTTTTCTTTTTACACAGTTTGTGGACTTGAACTCAGTCCAAGTCTGGTGTTCTTTCCAAATGACTCCTCAATCTGGCCTGGATTTTCCACTTTCAAAAAGTTTTTGCCCTGCATTGTGACTTCTATAGACACTAACCCTTTCCCCCCAAGGGATAGATTAGCATCTAAAAGGAGCAAGGGAACATCAGAAGGAGAAGCTAAGTAGCACAGTGGATAGAGGGCCAGACTTGGAGTCAAGAGGACCTGGGTTCAAATTTGACCTCAGATAAACTGTGTGATTCAGGGCAAGTCACTTAATCCTGATTGCCTAGCCCTTACTTCTCTTCTGCCTTAGAATTGATACTTGTATTAGACTAAGTGTGTCCCATAGAAGGGAGAGACAGAGAACATTGGAAAGACAAAAATGTGGCTCCCCACTATGCCATGTTTCTAGTACTAAGACAATGCTCTAGCTCTTTCTTGGCTTTGGTTTTCTGAGCTGTGAAACAGGAACAATCTTTCTAATAATTTTCGGCATTCTTTTACAGACTGGGGTAGTCTCCTCCAGTGGTGTCAAACTCAAAGAGAATCCTATTCTATAGACCACGGATTGACTTAGAAAGCCATAAATTAACATTACAAGCCATTTTCTTTGTTAACTATTTCCCAGTTACATTTTAATCTAGCTCATAGCACTGGGAAGCGTCATGGACCACGGTATGTTCTAGTCTTGCCCATGGTCAACAGAGAATTGTGGGATATCAGCGAGGAACAACTCCCAAATCCTTGTTTTCTCCGCATCTTTCCCTAGCTCAGACCTGCATCTCTCTGCTGGCCTACGGGGGCACCAAAGAAGCGGAATTGGGATGGCGGCAAGGGCGTCCAGACTTCCCCCAGGAAACACAATTTCCTTTATAGCCAGCTCTCCTTCTTAGAATAAACCAGTCGCGTGCTGCCGCCCAGTGGCCAAAGCCATCTGGGACTTTTTTTAGAGAAATGGCCGTCAGTCTAGTTGAGGTGAGGAGCAGGGTGCGTTCCTGCCAAGCTTGGGGACACCCTGGCTCACTCACTCCACAGGAAAGACTGGCCAGCTTGATTCTGGCCATAGACAGCATCCTCCTTCAGAGATGCAGCAAGATGGCGCCTCGGGAGAATGGGAGTGGCTGTGCCCAGGGAAACGGTAGAGAGGATTCCTGCTCAAGGTCAGCTGGGACTAGATGGCTGAGCCCAGCATTCCCTTCCATCCATCAAGGATGCTACTTTGCTGATAGCAAACTCAAAAGGAAGAGGGACTTTTGTAGAGTTAAAGGAGAAAATATTTTTTAAATGATTCCTCTCTTTTGTTTTTGCAGTGTTTCCATTTCCAAATGGTGCTTTCCCTTCTGTCTTCTTCAGAGAACCATTCTTAATAATAGAGAAAAAAAGAAAAAAGAAGGCAGGGAAAAAGAACCAAAATATCAACTGAGGCCAGACTCCTATGCAATATGCCACACCCATAGTGATAAATAAATAAAAGAATAGAAATAAATAAAGAAATAGAGGAGTTTCATTTTCTGATTTCTTCATTGGAGCCCAGTCTTGGTTTTTGTTGTTGACCTGGTTATTAAAATGTTTATGCCTTTAATAGTTAATTTTAATATTTTAAAATGTTTTTGAGAGTGACAGGCAAAATGAATCTATACATATTGAGTTATTTTTTTTAAACCCTTATCTTCTGTCTTTCAATTAATACTGTCTATCAGTTCCAAGGCTTAAGTTTAAGTTCCAAGGCTTAAGGTTAAGTGACTTGCTCAGGGTCACACAGAATTTTATTTGAACCCAGGACCAGGTCCTGTCTCTAGTGGTTCTCAAACCACTAAATCACTGAGATGCCCCACCATGGAGTTTTAAAAAATATTTTATTTAATATTTATATTAAATATTTTACATTAATAAAGAAAAGGCTTTTGAGACATACATGTGGGTTTTGGTGGCTTTGAGAGTTATCCTTCATTTTCAAAGAGTACCAAAGAATACCACACGGGTGATATCTTGACTTGCGTGTGAACTGGATTTAAGTGAGGCAGAGTTGCATAAAATGGTCAGCCTCACTCTCTTTTCTGGAGTTATTTATTAAGAGTCCAGTGGCAAGACAAAGGTGGAGACAAATGGTGACATCCCATGATATAGGAGATGATGCCAGTGTTTTGGATGTCTGATCAAGCTCTGAGCATTCCACCTTCATGGCCGTTGGATCAAATTGTTTTTACCTGCCCTTTCTACCAGAGGAAGTCTTCACATGCTTGAGGTAGACACCACCCTAACTCACTGATGGATTTGAAGGCCATCAGTTACCCTCAAGCTTGTTGACCCCATCTGCCAAGATGGTTTACGGCAGTGGTTCGCAACCTTTCTAATGCCGTGACCCCGCAATACAGTTCCTCATGTTGTGGTGACCCCAAAAATGATTTTGGTGGCTACTTCAAAACTGTAATTTTGCTACAGTTATGATTCGGAATGTAAATACCTGATATGCATTATGTATTCTCATTGCTACAAATTGAGAGGTTGAGAACTGCTGGTTTACAGGGATGTGGCCACTATACATGCTACAGCCTTTTGGAGCCTCAGGTGAGAGCTGAGTAGTAAATGGACACCAAAGGTGGACGAACAGTCCTGAAAAGGACTCAACAAGCCCTCACGTCAGAGATACCAGTCCTCTCTGAATACCCACACACCACTAGAGAGCTAAACTTGAAGTCACTAAGACCTAAGTTCAGTCAAGTCCCACCTCCAACATATATTGGCAACGTGGCTCTGAATATATCATTTAACTTCTCAGTTTGTCAACTAGAATGTATTAAGCACCTACTCTGTGCTAGACTCAGTGTGTGCTAAGCACAAGAGGAGGACAAAAAACAATTGCTGCCCTCACAGTCTAATGGTTTGCAGAGAATTCTCTAAGACTCTCAGCTGCAGAGAAGGTGCTTTCCTTTACTGCATCATTTAGATCATCTATTTAATCTCGATCTCCTTTTTTAAACCTTTATTGGCTTTAATTCCCTAAGAATAATAGTAAGTACCCTGAACTAGACAACAGGAAATCTGAGTTTCCATCTTATTGGTCAAGACATCTCTAGGACCTCTCCTCATTTTGTTGACTGAGATAATAGCAGATTGCATTTATATAACAAAGATTTATAAAACTTTTTACATGCGCTATCCTGTTGGAGTCTTATGGTGATTCTAGGAAGGAGGGAGGAAGAATATCATTGCCCTTTAATACTTCAGTGGGGAGGTGACTTCTGCCCAAATCCCACCTTCCATCATAATATTCAGTACGAATATAAACTAGGGCTTTAGAGACCAGAAATGCAAAGCACATGACCATGTTAGCAACACTCCCAAGGGTGAAAGAACTAAATTAAAATAGGGAAATAGTTAACAAAATGAAAAATAGAGATAATGTTAATTTGTGATTTTCTAAGTCAATATGCTGCTATGTAGAATCCAGAGTCCAATTTCTATTTGAGTTGAACAGCACTGGTGTAGACAATGGTATAGGCATGTATGGGGTATTGTTGGAGAGGTCTTTCACATCAGTATATCTTTGGTTTTATTTTTGGGGTTTGGGTTATATATGAGTGTGCTCTTTCAACAATAACCAGTATAGAAGTGTGTTGCTATAAGAGCTCAGAGCTCAGGAAAGAGATCTGGTATTGTCTTCTTTCTTTTTCTTTTCTTTATATTGTCTTGCAAAACTCACTTCCATGTTAGTCATTGCTGTAAGGGCATATGCATATAAAACCAAAATTCCAAATAAAACCGTTAATACACTGATGTGAAAGTGAGCAGGCTTTGATCCATATCTATCTAACTCCAACATTTCTTTCTCTGGAGGTGGATAGCATTCCCTGCCAAGTCTTTCAGGATTGTCCCACATCATTGCATTTCTGAGAGTAGCCAAGTTATCACAGTTGACCATCATACAATATTGCGGTTACTATGTCCAATGTGCTCCTGGTTCTGCTTATTTCATTCTGCATCTGTTCATGCAGGACCAATAGAGGAATTTGTTTTTGTTAATTATACATATTTATAATCAATCAGGAAGGTTTTATTTTTACTTGACTGTACATATTTGTAAGAGATTTTGTTTTTTTTTTCTTTTTCAATGGAGGGCTGGGTAAGGAGAGAAGGCAGATTTTTTTTTTAAACCCTTACCTTCTGTCTTGGAGTCAATACTGTATATTGGCTCCAAGGCAGAAGAGTGGTAAGGGCTAGGCAATGGGGGTCAAGTGACTTGCCCAGGGTCACACAGCTGGGAAGTGTCTGAGGCCAGATTTGAACCTAGGACCTCCCATCTCTAGGGCTGGCTCTCAATCCACTGAGCTACCCAGCTGCCCCCAAGAAGGCAGATTTTAATTTTTTTTTAGGTCAAATTTTAAGAAAACAAGTGTTTTTTAGTCTTGAAGGCAATATGAGAAACATAAATAAGTATTCATGAGGGGAGTCTTTTTCTAGCTTAATTCCTGTGAAGGAATTAAAATTAAGGGTTTGACTAAATATGTGAGAATTCCAAGATAATACTGTGGTTGCCAATTTAAAAATATTATAGCTCAAGTCAAATTGACTTTCAGTAGCTTTATTTACAAAGAGGTGGAAAGAGTGAAAGTAGAGAAATGTAAAAGAGGGCAGAGTAAGAAGTCTAGCCTATTACCCTAAATGTTGCTCTGGTCCCCAGTTCAATCCAGGTAGAGCTCATTAACCCCTCAGCTGGAGGACAAGAGTTCAATCCACATGGCCTCCTCTCCAGAACTAATCTCTCCAGAAGTCAGGAAAGGAGGGGCAGCTTCTCACTTACCCAAGCCAAAACTCTAAAGGAGAAGATCCAGGAGCAGTCTTACCAGAAACAGTCCAAGAGCCAGAGTCCCAGGTTGGAGACCCAAGTCATCGATCCAAGCCACAGTCTCAGTCCAAGATCCTCCAAGCTGAAAATTCAGGTCAAAGACCCTCTTGGACAGGAAGTTCAGGATTTTTATAGTCCTTTTTCCACATCACTTCCTGTCCCTTCCTCTATTTTATGGGGACCAACTGCAGTCTATCAATTTGCTTAGCACTGCTCAGGGGGTGGTCAGTCACTTATGGAGTTGACGCCTACGTTAGCAAGTAGTTTGTGGACCTCCCCTACTTAGTGTTAAGTAGGGATGTTTTCAGTTTTGTTGATTAATTTAAAAATAGGCAAGGGGAGAATTAATCCTGTCTTCATACCTGGAAGTCTCACATTGGAGACCAAGCATCCACTTACTTTAAAAAAAATAGTTTTGTTGCTTAATTTTGTTTTCACATCTGGATATCCATTTTATTTTTGTAAACTCCATGAGTTTGTTCTTGTGACAAAGAAAACTGGATATACAATATCTGAAAGCATTACTTAATATTCCATACCCATGGTCTCCCACCACTCCATGAAATATAATTATTAAATGCCTAACATTTGTAAGGTCCTTTCCTTGGAAGACAACTTTATTATCCTTTGTAGAGCATAGATATTTATGGGCAGCTAGGTAATGCAAAGGTCAGAACTTTAGGCCTGGAGTCAGGGAGATCTGAATTCCTTAGGCACTTCCTAATATTCCATCACAATCATATACCACAATTTATTCAGCCATTCCTAACTAATGGACATCCCCTCCATTTCCAATTCTTTGCCACCAGAGAGAACACATGGAGGTTCTTTTCATTTTCCCCTAACCTCCTTGGGAAACAGACATATATATATATACACCCAGTTTTATAACTCTCTGGGCATAATTCCAAAGTATTCTCCAAAATGGTTGAATCAGTTCACAATTCTACCAACAATGTATTCATATTCTTATTTTTCCACATTTGTCATTTTGCCCTTTTATCATTTAGCCAATCTGATAGGTATGAGATAATACTTTGGAATTTATTTATTGTTTATTCATCTATATGTTGTGTAAATGACCACTTATTATTTAATTACTTATATAGCCATTGATATATTTAATGTATAATTGATATATTAATGCACAATAAATATAATTATACTATCAGTATATCAATAATCGTATACATTCTCAATTTTGTAATAGAAAAGATAATCTGTGGAACTATTTCTGGTTACAATAACTGGGATACTCTGGCTTGACTAGAGAGATACTAGGGGACACCTCAGGGTGCCTAGTTGTAATGGAGATAGAAATACTTCTGAGAGATGCAGAGATGCTATTAGAGATATTCTAGGGTTGCCTATTGATCACTACTGATGGATAATAGATCAATATTTTTCCTACCCTCCTCCTCCCTCAATCCCTCCTTCACCACCCTTCTTCTGAAACCTTTTGGCTTTGCCCCTCCCCCCTGAGTGGACTCTGAGATTTTTGAGGAAAAACTCTTTTCTCTTCCTTTCTCAAGTAAGGGGGTTTATTGGGAACAACAGGATGGAGAACTGAGGTAAGATGAGGTGAGAAGGATGAGGGTTTCCCTAATCTATAATGAGGGATAGCAGGATTGTGGGAAATGTCACAACTATGACACAAAAGTCTGTCAGGGAGATGGGAGGACAACTATTTAATCTTCTTTCTTCTTCCAATCACACAAAGCCACCAACAGAAGTTAATTTCTTCTCAGACTGGCTCCAGAAGCCCCCCCCCCCAAGGGTCGTTAGCCTAGGACTGAAGCTAACATGGATCCAGTTCAGAGCTTCTTCCCTCTTCAGCCTGGCTTGCCTCCATTTGACTTTCCTGGGAACATTTTATTTGGAATCTTCACCTTGATTGACAGATGGGGTCCCCAGCTTTCTGTCTTGCATACATGAAGTTCTCTCTTCCTTCATGCCTCTTCCACAATTTATACATTGTAGAAATCTTGCATGTATGTAGTTGTTGGCATGTTTTCTCCCCATTAGACTGTAAGTTTCCCTGAGGGCAGGTACTGTTTGGGGCCTTTGTATCCTCAGGCTTAGCATAATGCCTGACACATTGTAGGTATTAAAAATGACTGTTGACTTGTCTTTCCTAGAGGGAAGGTTCCATTTACTGTGGAGTTTTTTGGTTTGTTTGTTTTTTGTATCACCAGGACTTGACATATTACCCAGATCACTGTAAGCTCCTAATAAATGCTGGACTGACTACTGACGGCTTCAAACATATGTTGATAGCTCCATTGCAGAAGGGAGAAAAAGCAAATCCAATCTAACAGACCGTCACCTCCCAAGCTTGGCTGGGCATGACTTCACCCAGGATGTGAAACTCCAATCAGCTTCAGTATATCCCTTCTATTCCCTCCCATCCCAGGTGTAGGTACAAAGGCTCCAGGGTGTCCCCTTGCAGTTATAGCTGCCCCATATATCTAGTTTCCATGGTGACGGGGGAACAGTGAGGCTTGGATGTCCCTTTCCTGTCACCTTCAACACTCAGTGCCATCATTGCCTCCAAAGTTATAGTCCTTCCATATGCCATCACTTCAAGGGCAATGAATCTCGGGATGCAGGCTGGGCAGCTGAAGCTGGCACAAGATGTCATTGGCTGCTTCTAGAGTGTCAACATCCCAAGGCTTGTCTGCCACCTCCCATGATTCTCTAATCATTTGGTCCTAACTCCGCAGCAACAGTACAGGGGTAGCAAGGACTAGAACCTTCCTCTGTCCTCCATGAGCCCCCACCTCCAAGGACCCCTAGACACCCAGAAAACTACATTTTTGTTAGAGAAATGAAATTCTTTTTTCCTTTTTTGGATATCCATTAAACACATCACCTCTCTGATGAGTAGCCAAACAACCCAGGATTCCTAGCAAATAAGCACTAAATTCAGAGCTGTGGTCATCATCAGGATAGAACTCAGATTTGCGACAGAGATATCCAAAGTGAGGGCAGGGCAGATTATTCCCTGGCCTCCCCTTTTATTTCAGTGGGGGGAGGTACACTTGGTTCTGGAACATATTTGTACACAACATACCTTCCCAGCAGATTTCTATTTCTAAAAATGTTTGTTTACAGGGAAAGATCTAAAATGGGTCTCCATCCCCCAAGAACAGACAAAAGGTGGCAAGGGGAAGCTCACTAGATGCCCTGTCTGGCCACCAGAGGATCCCGGTGTTGCCAGGGATGATCCATGACTTGGCTAACCCCCACACAGGTACTTTCAAGCTGGCTGGATCAGGTGTGTGCACACCACAGTTTTGTGATTCACTGGGGCTTCAGGAATTCAGGGGCAAGGTGAAAGAGCCCCCACAGGCTGTCTGCTCCTGGGTAGGGCTGCCAAGGGGCCAGGGACCAGCCTTAGCATTAGAAGTGCAGAGACTCAATTTCTCCGATACTCAGGAAAAGGATGAGGTGCTTATTTACTAAGAATCAATTTTACTTTTTTTTTAAACCCTTTCCTTCCATCTTAGAATTAATACTATGTATTAAGTCTAAGGCAGAAAAGTGGTAAAGGCTAGGCAATAGGGTTTAAGTGACTTGTCCAAGGTCACACAGCTAGGAAGAGTCTGAGGTCAAATTTGAACCCAGGACCTCCACTGAATCATCTAGCTGTCCCCAGTGCCCCTAGCACGGCACTGTATAACTGTCCATTTATTCATTCATTCATTCGCCTGCTTCTTTGTACCTTCCCTAACCTTTTCAGCTGGGCTGACAATTTCCCTCTCTTCGTGTGCCTTCCAATTCTCACTCACTCCTAATACCTTAGTGGGTACTCTGTTCTAGCCTCGAATTCGGGTGACAAAATAGCAGCGCCCGCCAGGGAAAGTGTGTCAGTGCTGCCCTCCAGCGGTACCTTCTTAGTCATACAGGTGCTGAGGACCACGCCTGTTCCGCTTTCTCTTGAGTCTATCCCGACCGCGCTGGCCAGTGATTCCCATGAACCTTTGGGGCTTGGGTTCTTCCCCCTCTCCTCGTCGGCGTGGAGCTCCTGCACTCTCAGCATGCATCCTTCTCCAATAGTCCCAGGTGCCGGTGCTCACTCACCCTTGAGCCCGCACACACTCTCCCTTCTTCCCCTTTGCCGACCTGAAAACCAAAGATCGGAAGGTGAGAGAGCTGGGACGATATTTGGTCACTGAAAGTTCTGGGGTCCCAGGCGTCTCTCCCTAAAGCCCCAAAGGAAAACTAGGGCACGAGGAAGGAAATGCCATCTCTCTGTACCTCTTATATGCTCACAGTTTCAATTAGGAAAAAGAAAGATGGTAATTTCCCTTTAAATATTTTTTTTTCTGGGTTCGACAAGAGAGCCCCAATGATGCTCTTCTTATATCTTTGAATTGGCTTGAGTTTTAAGTTAGGTTTGGCTATATTTGTTTATTTGTTTTTGATGTAATTAATTTTTAAATGGGGGGGGGGATACTTAGAGCTGGAAGTGACCTCAAGATCATCCCCCTTATTTTACAGATGAGGAAACTGAGGTCTAAAAAGATAGGATCACATGACTAGGAAATGTCTGTGGTGGCATCGCAACCTAGGTCTTAGTGACTCGGATTCCAATGGAATCCATTTTAATGACCCCATCCCTCTTTGTTCCTGAAGAAAGAATACAGCCCAGTTTTTTTGTTTTTTTGTTTGTTTTAAACCCTTACCTTCCATCTTGGAGTCAATACTGTGTATTGGCTCCAAGGCAGAAGAGTGGTAAGGGCTAGGCAATGGGAGTCAAGTGACTTGCCCAGGGTCACACAGCTGGGAAGTGTCTGAGGCCAGATTTGAACGTAGGACCTCCAGTCTCTAGGCCTGGCTCTCAATCCACTGAGCTACCCAGCTGCCCCCTACAGCCCAGTTTTTAAAACACTTTCATAATTATTCATTCTTTAAAACAGAATTTAATATATATTTACAATATGTTTTACACATGTTTAATGTATTTGATAAACAATTTTTAATACCCTTTTTTGTTCTTCCAAATTCTTTCCCTCCCTCCCTCCCTTCCTCCCCTGCCCGCTCCCTGAGTTGTCATGTGATTTGATAATAGGTTATACATGACTGTTCACACTCTAACTTTGGCAGGAAAGGTAGTCTGAGAATTTTAATCCCTCGCAGGTGTGATCTGCTGAGACACAAGTCCAACTTTGAGCCTTGCTTTGCCCAAGTTGGCAGCCAAGTTAGGCCAGGGGTGGAGAGACCTGGCCAGATGTGCTGAGGTCCCAGCTAGAGCAGAAAAGGAAAGGAACAGGAAGGGAGAGGGATTCAGGACTGATTTCAACAAACAATAGGCAGGACACTGGGGATTGGTGAGGTACAAAATCACTAATTGTGGTTTAAACAGCATCCCTGTTATCACTGAGCTTATGGTCTAGTAGGGAAGGAAAGACAATAATATAATGATAATTGGAGGGGGCAGCTGGGTGGCTCAGTGGATTGAGAGCCAGGTATAGAGATAGGAGGTCCTGGGTTCAAATCTGGCCTCAGACTCTTCCTAGCTGTGTGACCCTGGGCAAGTCACTTAACCCCCATTGCCTAGCCCTTACCACCCTTCTGTCTTGGAACCCATACACAGTATTGGTTCTAAGACAGAAGGTAAAGGTTTTTTAAAAAATAAAATAAAGTCATGATCATTGGAGACAGAATGATAGAATTTGATGAATGCCAGCAGAGAAAGAAATTAGTTTCTTGGGCATCAGAGATAAAGAACCCCTAGAATCCTCTCCCAAATCCTGCCCCTACCTGGGGCATGTCAGTTCCAATCTGTCCTGCTCACAAGTTCTTGTCTTTCTTTAAAATAAAAAAAAAAATCCCTTACCTTCTCTCTTGGAATTGATATCAATTCTAAGAGAGATAAGGGCTAGGCAATAAGAGGGTTAAGTGACTTGCTCAGGGTGACACAGTCAGGAAGTGACCAAGGCCAGATTTGAACCCAGATCCTCCCAATTCCAGGTTTGGAGTTCTATCTACTATGCTATCTAGCTACCTCTATTTTTTACTCTTTCCTAAAAGGTTCTATACTTATATTTTGTTGAACATGGACAAGGTGCATACACATTTCTGTGGTTAATGTAAAGTTTTATGGTTAAGGCAAACTCTATGTCCAGGGGCTCGTCTCCAGTAAGGTTTTGTTTATGAAAGAATGTTTTGTCAATTCCAAATGCAGTTTAGAAAATTAAAAAAAGAGAGAGGAATGTGGAAAGAGCAATATGTGTTTGAGTAGTTGAGGTCTGATGGAAGAAGGAAGAGGTCAGCTCTTTTGTCCCCCACCCCACTGGTGTCCCTACTTTCCAGCATCTTTTATTTTTGTTGAACCCTTGCCTTCAATCTTAGAATCACTACTGTGTATTGGTTCTAAGGCAGAAGAATTATAAGAGCTAGGCTATGGGAGTTAAGTGAGTTGATCAGGGTAACACAGCTAGGAAGTGTATGAGGCCACATTTGAATCCAGAACCTTCTGTCTCTAGATCTGGCTCTCAATCCACTGAGCCACCCAGTTGCCCCCTTTCCAGCAACTTAAAGGAAAAAGCGGACAATGTAAGAGTCATTGTTTCTCCCATTGGTTGTGAGGTCCTGGAGGGCAGGGACCATGTTCTTGTCCTTCCTTGACTTCCTAGCACTTAATAGAAACTGAGGACCAAGGAGGGGAAGAAATGTTTTTTAGGTCACCTGGGAAGTAAGCATCACCGATAGGATTTGGACCGAAATCCTTTGAATCCAGAGCTCCTCTTCCCATTGTCTGGCTCAATGATCCCTAGTTTCATCTCAGAACTTAGAAGTCTCCCTGTTTGTAGACAGAGGAATGAAGTGGAAGACCCACAGCAAACTCTCCACATAGTTTAGGAATGAGGAGGAAATCCCATGACCCTGAAGACTCAGCACAACATAGAATAGCTTGTTCCTGGATGGGTTTGCATTAGATTCAAAGAAAGTGGAGGAGGGGAATGCATGGAGCCCATTGCCCTGGACAGCTCCTTAGAAACCAGAGCAGGGGATGTTCAGGTTAGACTGCAAGTAAAGAGAAGAAGATGCAACATGAACTTCCATGATTTGACCTCTGGCCTTGTAAGCTAGTTTCCAGGTGGTTCTCCAGGAGCTAAAGGCAATATTTTATCCGAGGGGACTAGACAGAGTCCTGTCTACATGGTCTTAGAATGTCCTTCCCTTCCTGAGCAATCAGTGACTGTTCAATAGCTGGACAATAGATAGAGCTGAGTATCCCATGATATACCACCCATTTGGGACCTCATCAGTGGCAAAAAGTAGGAGCACATTGGGAGATAAATCTTGATACATTGGAGCCCAGTGCCAGGGGTGCTGGAGTTGGAAAAGACAATAAAACAGCATGAAGGTTTCATCTCCCTTTGGGCCTGAAAACGACTCCCAGAAGCCTATTCTCATGGGACATAAATCTAGTAATGGAAGACACTTCAGAGGACATCTAATCCAACCATACCATTATACAGATGAGGAAACTGAGGACCAAGGAGGGTAAGAAATGTTTTTTAGGTCACCTGGGAAGTAAGCATCACCGATAGGATTTGGACCGAAATCCTTTGAATCCAGAGCTCCTCTTCCCATTGTAAGAGGCTAGTTCTGGGGAATCTGAAGGTGAGTCTACTTCTCATGCCTCTGATACCCTGATCTTAGAGATTCAAATGGCTACAGGGAGAGACGGTGGAAGTGGAGGAGTAAGGAAGAATAGTATGGGCTAAAGACACCAACAGATAGTGGGTGGTCCGGAGTCCTGGAAGGTCCACCAGGTGCTTGCTTACATAGTGATGTCACAGAAAAATCACTGCTCCGAGCAGAAAGGACTCTTGTACTTCCAGCTGGTGACCCTTGTGGCCTCCTGGACCCACAAAGGAAATCCATAGCAGAAACAGCAGGAAGCAGATGACAGCAACAAGGGAGTCCCCTAGGGATAAGGATCTCCCTCCTTCTGCAGCAGGACTCAGTAAGAGCACCAGAGACAAGAGCAGCACACAATATCAGAAAGGTTCTAAAGGTGCCATCCATCGCCCAGAAATACAAGGTGACGATGCATCGCTTCCTTCTGCTCCCTCTGCCTCTGCCTCAGTTCATAGGCTTCTGACTCCTTTTAGGCTACAAAACCCAGTCCCCAGCTGCTCTGGAATAATAGGAAGGGAGGGAAATATTTATTCATCATTCCATTCATGCACTTTATGGCACAGGTGCAACCCAGCCAGGAAAGAGGAAGATGGACTGTAGGACTTAATTAAAAGTTCAGCTCAAATAGTACATCCTGTATGAGGTCTGACCCCCACATCTGCTTGCTCATGAGTGTCCCCCTAGCACGGGTAACACACATGCCTTGGGAAGAAATTAAACTAAGCAGTAGATGTGAAGGATGTCCTTCTTCTCCTTAAGCATGATCAGGGAAGCAGCTCTCCTTCTGAATGTTGTTTCCACAAAAGACCATCACAAATAAAAAATAAACATATCTATCCAAGCAAGTGGAAATCATAGAAGTGATGCAGACTAGAATATGCCAAAGAATAGACAAGAATGAAAGAGCTCTAGGGTGGCTGGGTGCCTCAAGTGGATAGAGAATCAGGTCTGGAGATAGGAGGTCCTACGTTCAAATCTAGCTTCATACTCTTCCTAGCTATGTGACCCTGGGCAAGTCACTTAACCCCAATTGCCTAGCCCTTACCACTCTTTTGCTTTGGAACCAATACTTAGTATAGACACTAAGATAAAAGGTAAGAGTTTTTTAAAAAATGAAAGAGCTCTTCAGCTGGGAGGGAGATGAGATCTCAACTCAAACCAGAAGAGAAAGAATAATCCTACCAAGAGAAGGTAAATCCTGGCAATCACTGGGATCTCGAGCAAGCGTGAGATGTGATGGGGCCAGCTTTCCCTGAATGTCTCCTGTGAGAAGAACGTTCTATTTTGTCTCCAACGTCCTCAGTCTGAGTCTCTCCCAAAAGCCTTTGGAAAAGTTTAGTAAGCTCCTAAAGGCCATAATTCTCTACACCAGTGGGGAGTCATGTTTCTCTTCATGAACAATAGCAAGAAAAATACCCCAGACTTAGGTGGAAGCCAAGTTATAATAACTATGCTTGCTAGGCTGAGAGAGGCTAGGACACTTTCCCTCCTCCAGCAAGGGACACTTTTGTGGATCAGGTTGTGGATCTGGACAATCTGATCCACAAAATCACAAACCTGATTTTGTGGATCAGGTTCAATCCTGGGGGTGCCTGGCCTCCAGAGGGAAGAATGAAGCCATTTTTTCTTGAAATTTCTGACTCTTTATATCCCCATCCCAAAGCCCTAAGGAAAATTACTTAAAATTTAAGGTTGGATTATATCTAGGTTCTTCCCAAAAGGGGACTAGAAAAATGTTCAATGTAGAGTATAGATCAAGTATAGGACAGCTATTTATTTCACATACACACACACATGCTTAAACACAAAAGACTTAAAAGCAAATATTAACATAGACTCAAAGTACACAAAACAGTAAACTGTAACTATTTGTATGCTCTCGCAAGAGGTTGATACTTTAAAGACAACCCTGATTTTCTGTTTTAGTATCAGTTTTAAGACAGAAGAGCAGCAAGGGCTAGGTAATTGGGGTTGTGACTTGCCCAGGGTCACATAGCTAGGAAGCATCTGAGACCAGATTTGAACCCAGAATCTCCCAACTCCAGACCTGATACTCTATCCACTGTGCCACCTAGCTGCCCTTGAAATGATTTTTTAAAAGCCTTCCTTCTTAGAGTCAATATTGTGCATTGGTTCCAAGGCAGTTAGGTTAAGTGACTTGTCCAGGACCACACAGCTAAGAAGTGTCTGTGGTCAAATTTGAACCCATATCCTCCCAACTCCAAGTCTGGCTTTCTATTCACTGCTACCTAGCTACTCCCAAAGTTGATACTTTAAGTATGAAAAGAGAAAGCCTTTTGAAAGTACTGAATCAGGATTTTACTTCTGCTTTAGCTCTATACTTGCTCTCTCAAGGTCCAGGTTTCTGATGAATAAAGCTAGTGTTGGATTTTATCTTCAGATGGTCAACTTCCCTTCCAAGAAATGCTATCATAATTGTAGGGGAACCTCTCACATGCAACCAGCACCAACTGAGGGACCCAGAAGCTCCTGACCTCTCAAATTCTCAATTCTAGAGCTAGAAGTGTCCATTTCGGGATGTCCGTTCAATCATGTGGACTTGGGCCAAGCCATCCCATGCCAAAGAAAGAGTCAGGACCCAAGGCTCAGACTCAGGTTTACCTGGAGCAGCATCTGCTTTATTGACCATTCTCGAAGAGTTGCCATTTCTAATGGTGGGAAGGGAAGTGCCAGAGAGGGAATGGCACAAGCCTTGAGTTCTAGTGCCAGGAAGGAAGAGGGAGCACCAGAGGAGGGCCATTCCTTTTACAATTTCCTAAATGGGTAACTTCCCAGTGCTTAGGCAATTCCCTCCCAACCCAGCTTTGGGCTGCCCCCACTGCAGCTCTGGTGGAAGGAGACCATCTAAGGTCTGGTTTAACATGCCCAAGAGTAGAGCAAATCAAAGAGAGATCTCCTGTTTGGACTCTTCACAGATAGTTTGAAAGTACTTGTTTTGTCTATAATTTTATGTGTGCATATTAATAGGATTAAACTTGAAGCAGAAGAGAATCTCAGAGGCAATAAAGTCTGACCTCTTCATTTTACAGATGAGGAAATTGAGGCACAGCAAGTTTAAATGACTTAGCCATGTGAGAATTTATTTTTTATTCACTGTATCAGGGTCTCAGATTACAGAGAATTCCTGTATATTAGAGCAAATTTCTGTATCAGAGTCTTGCATTGCAAGTTCCATCTTATCTGTCAATTTTTATATTTTCTTTGTTCTTAGGAATTCCAAAGAATGTTTTCCAAAAAGTTTTACCAAAAATTGGTTTAGGGAGCATCTAGGTGGCTCAGTGGATTGAGAGCCAGGACTAGAGACAGGGGGTCTTGGGTTCAAATTTGACCTCAGACACTGCCTAGCTGACTTGACCCACGTTGCTCACTGCTCTTCTGCCTTGGAACCAATATAGCACACACAGACACACACACTGCAGTATCTAAGGGTGTTTTTAAAAAACAACACTTGGTTTATAGGTAAAGGGGACAATGATTCTCTTCCTGCCTATGTGACTTCTATCATCTATGGGGTAGGGAGGGGATGAGAGCTTGATAATTAGCTATTTGCCAATTAGAAATGTCTCAGGATATTCAAGAAGGGGCTGAATAATGAGGTCCCAAATTATGTTTATAGATCTGCTTGATGGCGTTTCAGGGTCTTTGGCTATAAAGAGGGCCAATGACCTGTCAATCTATGGGTTATATGCTGGCCTAATCAATAAATTGATATTGTCATCCAAAAACAAGTCTCTAGAAAACCCTTACATGGGGCAGCTGGGTGGCTCAGTGGATTGAGAGCCAGGCCTAAAGATTGGAGATTCTGTGTTCAAATCTGGCTTCAGACATATCCCAGCTATGTGACCCTGGGCAAGTCACTTAACCCCCATTGCCTAGCCCTTACCACTCTTCTGCCTTAGAACCAATACTAAGACAGAAGGTAAGGGTTTTCTTTTCTTTTTTATTGATTATAAGACAGAAGGTAAGGGTTTATAAAAGGTTGGAGAACTTTCAGGCATGGGGGAGAGCCAGAGGAAATGCCCAGAGCTGAGAGAGAGAGAGAGAGTCTTATTCATGACAGCCACTGGACAAAGATGGGCAGAAAGGTATAAGAAGACTGGAAAGTCTAGGTTGTGAAGGACTTTGGAAGGATTGTCAGTATGGTTTCAGCTTGTGTTGCTACTAAGCCGCCATCTTGACTCTACCCCTGCGAAGGGTTTTGAAGGCCAAAGAGAGAATTTTGTATTTGCTCCTGGAGGCATCAGGAAACCACTGGAGTTTATTAGCGGGTTCTCAGGATTTCAGATGGATATTTCTCCTCTCCTCTCCTTGGCTTGAGCCCCTGCCAGCTACGGTTCCCCCATTGTTAGGGCTATGATTAGTAACCCAATTCCATTTAACTACTTCTCAACAATTACCTTCTACTTCAAAGATATAACAAGAACAAACCATCACCATGGTCCATGATCTCCCCTACTCTAGCCCAGTTCATGGGGGGATTGGGATGGAGGAGCAGAGGATTAGCCTCATATCTTTGCTCAGTTCCTACATAACATTGGTCCCAATTCACATCCAAATATGGCATAACTGCCACAATCAGTCTTCCTGCTGAAATTGGGATTCAAAAGCTCACCCCCAATCCTTCCTTGTTCCCTGGGGCATTGATACTTTGCTGGTTAAAACACCTAAAGTGGCTTGCCCAGGCTCACCCACCAGTGTGAATCAGAGGTGGGATTTGAACTCAGGTCTTCTGGGTTCCAATGCCTGATTCCAGTTCTCTAATGACTACACAGTGGATCTCAAACTTTCTGGTCTTTGGATATCTTTACAGTCTTAAAAATTGAGGACTTTTCCAAGAGGAACTTTTGTTTATGTGGGTTATATCTATCACTACCATATCAGAAATGAAAACATCTTGGTATCAACATGAAAATAGTTTTGACTTCATAGAACCTCTGAAAGGGTCTTGGAGACCTAAGGGGTCACTGGACTATATTTTTAGAACCACTCAAAGTGACCGTGCTACATACAATTCTGTGTCTCCAATACTTTATCTCATTGGTGCTATTAACCCCTCCCCTCCCATTTCACAGATTGGGAAACCAAGGTTCAGTGGCTTGTCCATGTACAAATAGCAAGTTCTAGAGATGGAATTCAAACCCAGATTTCTCCTCATTCTATATCACCACCACACTGCATCTTTAACTTCCTGCTCTATGAAGTAAGATTTACTTGGAATATTTTCCTAAACCATCCCACTTGAGTTTCAAGGATGCCCCGCCTGTGCTATTCTGGGGTTTGGCAAACAAGTCTTTTTAGTCCATCTTTCTTCACCCCCTACCTCTTACCTCCTTCCCTATCATAATTCATATTTATTTAGTGTGTGTGTGTGTTATTTCATAAGGTGGAAACTCCCTCCACCCATACAAACAGGCAACTTACCTCTCATTAAGAGTCACAGGAATATGCCTAGAAGACTGAGAGTTCCAGTGACTTGTCTGTGACCATTCAGCCCATGTTTGCACGAGGCAGGGCTTGAACTCTGCTCTTTGAGATCTAAAACCAATTTTTTCTTCTATCCACCAAGCTACATGAATGTTAGTAATCCCATCTCAGCTATTGGCTTTCCAGCCTCGAGGATTTTCATCTATTTAAAATTTAATTTTGTTTTCAATTTGAAAAAAAAAATCTATTTTTTTCTCCTTCATCATCTTCAAAAAGAAAATCAAAACCCCAAACTAACTCTGTCCTCCTGTAGAAGTTTTTGCTCTACCACGGATTCCCCCAGTCATCTCTGCCTGCCTGGGGGAAATGGCTGATTTCATCAACTCCTTTTCAATCTCAGTATGCAAACAATCTTGCACGCTCAAGGCAAAGAGCAGCCGGGAGGACACTTTCAGTGACTTTTTTATAATTGCACATTTTTATGACCAGAAAATCCTGGCCACTGTGGCTGCTTCTAGATACATTTTCTGATAAGTCAAGTTCTCGTGGTGCAACAAATGCTCAAAGCCTCCAATGGACAATCACAATGGAGCCTATATCTCAGACCTTGCCACGGGGATCTTGGTCTTGGTTCTGAGTGGACTACTTGTTTGCCTTTAGCATTGGGAAACAAGACAGTCCTTATGCTGAAACGTGCATGTCACCACAGAGTTATGATATAGAGAATGGGGAAGAACGGATTTAACCTGATGGGAATGTGTAGCATGAAGTGAATTGAGTGACGTCTCAGTGACTGTGTGCCACCTGACACTGGATTTTAGACATGAGAACAGATTTATATTTTTCAATAACCCAAGTTACCCTCTCATGTGCACAATAAAAAATATACCCGTGAACTTATATATGCCAAGAAAAAGGACCCCTGTGTACAAAAATATTGATAGCAGCTCTTTTTATGGTGACAAAGAACTGGAAATAAGGAGGTGCCCAATGGCTGAAGAGATTCTGATACATGGATGTTCCAGATGGGTATTGTGCCATAAGAAATGACATAAGGGGCAGTTTCAGAGAAACCTAGAAGATTTGGCTCAGCCTATGCAGAGTGAAGTGAGAAGAACCAGAAGAGTAATTTATGCAATAATGACGTTATAAAGCTAAAAACCTTGAAAGTCTTCAAAAGACTGATTAATGCAATGAATTACTCTGATGCCAGAGAGCCCATGATGCAGTATGCTACAGTTGCCTCCTGAGAGAGAAGCGATGAATTCAGAATTCTGAATGGAACCCATACTTTTGAATATGGTCAAAGTACGAATTTATCTTGCTTGACTATGCATATTTTTACAAGTTGTTCCCCCCACCCCCCCATGGGAAGTGAGAGGGAGAGAAAATCCTTGTTAATTTAAAATAATTTAATTAAAAAAATATTCTCTGATGCCATTTCCAACCTCATTAATATGGATATTTCTTCCAAAATTATAGGTTACAAACCATCCTTGCCTGGCTAACTCATAAATCCAAGCACAGAACATCCTAGGTACTTTCCATGAGTTCTCTTGACAATGCATTGGTACCCGTGGTTACATTCATATTTATTATCTAAAATCTGAGATCCTCAGTCCTTTTCCACCACTTTGCCTTGGGAAAAGCAGAAGGGGACGCATAAACAAGCCTGAGGGCCCTATTGAGTTTTTGTTTCATGAATTGTCTTGGTCAAAAAGTTCATCATCTGGTGGTTATCCTAGTGGGTCCTAAAATTCTCCCTACTTAGCTAGGCTAATCCTCAGAAAGAAGACACTACTATGGTAATAACTGCCCTGGAAACCTTTCCCTAAGGGATGGACGTAGTTCAGCATGCTAGCAGAGTTAAAGTCCTGGATGGTTTTGATGGACTAGAACTTATACAGGAAAAATTATTTAGGATAGAATGTTCTCCTTTTTAGACCCCACGACCCATGATTCTTTGAGGATCTCTTAACCTCTTTAAGGACTGATATGAATCGACATCACTTCAGTTTAGTCTGGTAAATCATTGCTCTAAAAAGGAAATCTCAGAATGAATAAAATCTTCCTGTTTGACCTCAGTAAGCTCCTGGTGACCTCATTAAATTAAATATAAATCATGGGTTTCCCCAGGACCCCAAATATAAGCTTGGTGACCACAGTGCCCTCTCAAATATCCAATGCCAATAAAATGCTCTTCAGAGTGAATAAAGTGCCTGACCCTAAATGGCTTGTCAGTGAAGTCATTGACCCTTCCATTAACTCATTGACCTCCTTCAAAAATTACCAGCCTGAAAAGAGTGAATGGAATGATTCCTCAGGACCACCAATGACCTCTCCTCAAACTAGTTAACCTCGGAACGAGATCAATGACTAATCCATGATCCTAAATGTGAACTCTGCATTAACTTTCTGCCTCACAAAAATTACACACATGAAGGGAAAGTTCTCAAAGTGAATGTAATCTTTGGATATATAATATAATATAATATGGATAAATATAATCTTAAGGAACCTGCCAAGGAATTAACTGCCCTCTCAATAACTGTCCTGGCTTCAGAATAAACTCATTGATCAGATTATGAAATAGAACAGGAAGTACCACTTGAACCAAGGTTCCCTCAAAATAACATTAAAAGAAAATCATCAGATAAACAAGTGGCAATTTACCATGTAATCAAAGATGGTACATAGTTCTAGCTGTGCAATTTACTAGCTGTAGGTTTTTATCCTCATCCATCAAATGAGAATGATGATGCTTCTTCTAATTATTTCATAGGAATGTTGTTAAGGAATAAATCTTCTACATCCTTTATACAATCAAAAGACTTGGATTCTTGGCCTGATGGCCACTAAATCACTGTGAGAAATTGGCCAAGTCATTTGCCCTCTCTAGTTCTCAGATTCTTCATCTATAGAATGAGATTATTAGTGTTTGAGAGGAACTTCGAACCATAAAACCCTGAGAAAGATCATCTTCTATGGAAATACTTCTAAGTGAACCCAAATAACTTTTCCATATACTCTCCTGACCCCCAAGAAACTCACTCACTTCTCTGACCAAAAACATGAATTTTACATGACATATCTACACAATTTCAATGTTCTCTCTCAAAAATCACTCATAGGGAAAACAAAGAAGGAATTAAATATCTATATCTTCTTCCCTGTGACCACTGTTCTTCGACAGTTCTAGAAATACTAGGGATAGTAGTAAGATAAGAGAAAGATATGAAAGGCATAAAAATAGGTAAAGAGAACAAAAACTGCTCCCACTCACTGCTGACGTGAGAAAACCCCTGAGAAGCAGCAAAGAGACACACTGATATGATTAATAGCTTTGCATCCTGTAGCAGTATACAAAAGAAATCCACAAAATCAATGGCATTTATATACAGCAAAAAACAAAATCCAAGAAAAGATAAGAGAAAGGAAGTTCCTTTCAAAATAACTATAATACTCATAGAATATTTGTGAGTCAGATTACCAAGGAACATTCAAAACTTGTATAAATATAATTCTGAAATACTTTTTGAAGAAATTAAGAATAATAAATAATTTCAAATTGAACTGCCAAGGAAATACTTTAGAGAACTAGACAAATGAACAAAATTCATTTGGAGAAACATAAAGTCTAGAATCTCAAGGGAAATAAGGGTAGTAAGTAGGAATTAAGTACTTAAATTATACTATCAGGCAGTAACCTTCAAAATAATCTGGAATTGTTTCCATTAAAAAATGGAAAAGTATATTAGTGAAACTAAGTAGCTAAGAATGAATCAGAAACAACTGAACTTTACAACCCAGCATTCAATTAGACTGAGAAAAATACATAATTTAGACATAAGGGTATATTACAAAAAAATTAGAGGAAGATATTATCTGTCAGATTTATGTAAAGAGGAAGTATTTATGACCAAACAAGAAATACAGGTTTACAAGAAGTAAAATGAACAATTTTGATGAAATAAAATTTTAAATGCCCTAAACCAATGCAACTAAAATTAGAAAACTGGGAAGTTGGGGATGGGGGTGGTGGAATCTTTACAGCAAATTTCTCTGATAAAAGCCTCATTTCTAAGCTATATAGGGGACTTATTCAAATTTATTAGGATAAGAGTCATTGCCCAATTGATAAATGATCAAAGGACATGAATTGGTAATTCTCAGAGGAAGAAAAATTAAAACAACTCCGAGGGGGACAGCTGGGTGGCTCAGTGGATTGAGAGCCAGGCCTAGAGATGGGAGGTCCCAGGTTCAAATCTGACTTCAGACACTTCCTAGCTGTGTGAACCTGGGCAAGTCACTTGACCCCCATTGCCTAGCCCTTACACAGTATTGATTCTAAGATGGAAGGTAATTAACTCCGAGGTGCTTCCCTCTAGACTGGCAAAACTGACAAAAAAATGGAAAATGATAAATGCTAGAGGCTGTGGGAAAACAGATTTAATGAAGCTGAGGCGCTATGAACTAGTCCAAATGTTCTGGTGGAAATATGCCCAAATCTATTAAAGTATATATATATATATATATATATATATATATACATACATACATACAACCTTTGATCCAGTAATACTCTTCCCATATTTGTACCATAAAGAGATCAAAGAAAAAGGAAAAGGACCCAAAATATACACAAAAATACTTATGTAAGTTCTTTTCATGGTGGCCAAGAATTAAAAACTAATGATGTATTCACAAATTGGAAATGGCTAAACAAGTGAGGGTAAAAAAATGTGATGGAATTACTACATAAGAAATGATAAAAGGGGGATAGTTTCAGAGAAATCAGAGATCTGTCTGAACTGATGCAGTGAGAAGTGAGCAGAACCAAGCAAATGATTTATACGGTAACAATAATATTGTAAAGACAAACAACTTTGAAGGACTTGGGAACAAGAACCAATCACAATGCCAGATGACTCATGATAAGACATGCTACTCCACTCCAGAGAGAGGGGTAATAGACTTAATGACACACATGTATGTTTCTTGGACATGGTCAATCTGGAAATTTATGTTGCTTGACTATACGTGCTTTTTAACATAGGTTTTGCTCTTCTTGTTTTCTCATTGGGGGAGGAGGAGCTCAGAATAAGAGGATCTGAAGAAATAAATATAATTAATAAAACAAAATATTAATGATATGAATTCTTCATAAACAATACTAACATTATTACAATTAATATTAAAAATTAATAAAATAAAATTGAATTAAAAATAAATTACTTGGAGAACTCTGTTTGATAAAAATACCTGTCGCGCAAAAATTAAGTTTAGACAAATATCTTCCATTATATGCCATAATAAATTCAAACCAGAAGATCTGAATATTATAAATCACCCCATTAAAAAAAAATTAGGAGTTAACCAAATGAGTTATTTCTCCTAGTTATGACTAGGGGGAGAATTTTTAACCAAAAGAAGCATAGAGATAACTCCCCATGGACAAAATTAGTAAGTTTTAGTATGTAAAATTTGAAAGATTTCACACTAGCAAAATTAATACAATTCAGATTAAAAAGGAGCCTGAATTGGGGGAAAAAATCTTTGCTCCAAATATCTTCAAGAGGCTTCTGATATCCAAGATCCAAAGGGAACTAACAAACAGTAACAACCAAAAGCCATTCTCCAATAGATCCAAAGATAGGAGGGACATCAGAGGTCATCCAGCACCACCCTTCATTTGACATTAGAGGAAATTAAAGGCCAGGGAAGTTAAAGTGATTTCCTCAAGGGCAAATAACACAAATAAAAGTAATAACCAGATAAATGATCCAAGAATATGGACAGTTTCCAAAAGAAAAATTACAAAATTGTAACAACGCTGTGAAAGAATGCTTCAAATCATTAAACGATTAGAGTAAAAATTTCAAAATATCTCGAGGTTTCACCTCATACCCAGCAAATTAGCAAAGATTAGGTAAGTTGCAAAGCCCATCTTTAATAACCTACAGAAAGGCAGGCACACTAATAGTCAAATCAAGCTAACAAACCTTAGTTTAGCACCTACTATGGGTCAGACATTATGCTAAGTGCTGGAGATATAAAGGGGAAAAAAAGATAATCTTGCCTCTCAAGGAGTTCAGCCTAGTGGTGAAAACCACAGCAAGAAAGTACGTACAAACAAGGTACAGATAGGATAAATGAGATAATCACAGAGGAAAGGCATTAGGGAAGCCAAAAAATGGAGATAAAAAGGATGACAATTCCAGAAATTGGAGAAAGCCAGTAAAAAGAAAAGGAAACCGAGAGTGTCTTGTACAAGAAGCAACAAGGAGAGGGGCAGTGAGGTGGCTCCATGGACAAGAGATCCAGAACTAGCGATGGGAAATCTTGGCTTCAAATCTGGATTCAGACACTTCCTAGCTGGGTGACCTGGGAAAACCACTTCAACCCCACTGCCTCGCCCTTACTTCTCTTCTGCCTAAACCAATACTTGGTACTGATTCCAAGAAGGATGGTACGGGTTGTTTGGGGTTTTTAACTGCAAAGAGCACTAGTTCTGGAGTCGGAGGACCTGGGTTCAGAGCCCACCTGTGACCCTTACTTAGAGGAACTTGGGAAACTTAACTCGTCAACTTTGGGTTTTTTTATCTGCAAAGTGAAGATTAGGCGCGATGACTTCTGTGGTCCTTCCCAGTTCTAGATCCATACCTTAATCCAATATAAATTTAAATATTGTTTCAATAACATTCTAAGATTTCAAATAACCACTAAGATTCATCGACTTTAGATCCAAACCTGACCACTAGTGGCCTTTGGGATGGTTAGGAATAGTATGGTTTGGCCAATGGTTCATTAGAGGTCCATTCTAATGGCACACTGGGTTCCTGAAGGTTCTAACAGATCACACTGCTGGTGGAAAGGTTAAGCCAAGTGAGGAACTATTACCCAAGAATCAGTGAAGGTAAAAAACAAACCACCCCAAATTGGACACAGGATGCCATGAAACCACGGCATGGAGAGGTTGTGGTCCGAGTGCCAGGCAGGAACAACCAACTACACCCGTGAAACCCGTGAAATTGTTGATCTTTAGAAGCTTAAAGGAAAGAGAATATATGAAAGGGTTCTTTAAAGCATGCTTCCTATCAGTTATGTTTTTTTTTAAACCCTTGCCTTCCATCTCAGAGTCAATAATGGGTATTTGGTTCTAAGGCAAAAGAGCAGAAAGGAATAGGCAATGGAGGTTAAGTGACTTGCCCAGGGTCACATAGCTAGGAAGTATTTGAGGCCAGATAGGAACCAAAGACCTCCTTTCTCGGACCCTGGCTCTCCATCAACGAGCTGCCTCACTCCCCTCAGTGGTTTAGGATTTTGCCCTAGATTGCAGAGATTAAGTGCCGCAGGGATTTGAACCCATATCTCTGAGTTACAATAGCAAACAGCCTTTTGAGAATTGATAGGCAATCTCTCCCCCCAAGGTTACTCATACAAGATTTTTTTTTGTAATAAAATAAGATTTATTTATTTTATTAAAATTGGACAATCAAGTGTTTTAAAAAAAAGGTTTCATAAACTAAGTCAGCTTCAAATCATTTCTGCACATTTTTTTAATAGAAACTAGGTCATCTACCTATACACAGAGGTCGGTTGTGTCCTCCAGCATCAATGGAGCACAGTCCCCACCAATAAAGCTTCCTTAAGGCGTGTTTCCAAGTTATTGGTGACTTTCCACCCGGACACACAAATTCAGAGTGGTTCACTATTGCTCACAGTTGAATGCTCTGTTTGTTCACAACAACCCACTTCTACCGTTTGGAGCAAGTCTCGAGAACAGCAGAAGAGCTTTTGGACTTCACAGTTCCTACTCCGAGGGAGCCTGGCTCTGGTCCATGGCTTGTGGGGCTTCCACAGGCCCCACCCGTTAGGGTCAGGGCCCGGGAGAGCACATGGACCCTGAACGGGCTTCCGCCGGTCCGTGTGGAAAGCAGAGGCGGCCGGGGCTCGAGTGGAATCAAGTCTCTTCTTGGCAAGGTCAGGATGTGACCCTGGGAGAGTCCACGGCAGAGGGAGCCCCGAGTAAGAGAAGAGGGAATCCATGGAAACGCAGACTGTACTAGAACGCAGGGCTGAGGAGCGAGCGACAGAGGCGAGGACGGGTCAAGGGAGAAGATGACCGCTGGTGGGTGTCAATACACCACCATAAAAGATCCTAGGATGTGAGGAGGGAAAGGAAACCTTCCGAGGCTCCCTGGATGCTCTCCACAGGAAAGCCCAGCCCGGAGAGGAAGCGGCATCCCCACGGTCACACGAGACCCAGCTGCCCCCCAGGTTCTCTTTTGACCGTACCCCGCTTCTCTCCACGAAAAGAGAAGGCACTTTTAATTAGTGGAACAAATTAATTAGATCTTCCAAATGGGGGCAGGGGGGATATTGCCGCCTTTTGCCAAGAATGCTTGTGAAATCTGACTTCTCTCCGTGGCCAGGCCACACCTTCCCCTTTGTTGATAAGGCAGACGGGCTCCCTAACAGTGACCATCCCTCTGAAAACAAGCCGAACGGACTCCATCCAGAGGGACCGTGAAGGCTCCGGGGAGGGGGTGCACGGCACGTAGGCTCGGGTTCTAAAAGGAAGCCCCGGTGAGTTGGGAGGGAACAAGAAATCTAGAGATGCTCAAAACGGATCTTTGCACAGACAGAAATGAAAGGAACCAGACAGACGGGGCCACGGATTCAGGTATGTGGACACCGTGCATTCCACTAAGTCCCTCTAAACAAGGAGTCTTTTGTAAGGGGGCGGCTAGACCGACATGCTCAAGTGGCAAAAGGCCGGCTAGCTCAGCTGGCCACAGTCCGCGATGACGATCTTCTTGGAGGTCTTCCCATTCTTGGAGCCGTAGGATTCGATCTTCTTCACCACGTCCATGCCTTCCTTGACGTGGCCAAACACGACGTGCTTCCCATCCAGCCTAGAAGGGGCACACACAGGGGACTCACGGCAGAGTCTACCAAAAGGACGAGCAGCGGCCGAGGGCCAGGCCCGGGGTCCAGTCTGGCCTCAGACACTTCCCAGCTGTGTCCCTGGGCGAGTCCCTTCACCCCCACTGCTTAGCCCTTTCTGCTTGGGAACTCATGCATAGTATTGGGCCCCTGTTCAGCAGGAGGCGGGTGCCGGAGCGTCCTTCTCACCGAGGCTCATCCCCCTATTTCCGCCCGCCTCGGACACTTCTGCCCGAATGTCCCCCCGCGAGGGCCTAACCTCAATGCGGCCAAGAGGTAACGAGCCCTGAAGGGCTGCCGTGTTGCTGGGCCGGAGCCTTGCCTGGGCAGCGTGGCGATGGCCCCCGAGGCTCTCCCGCTGCCTCCTAGCCTCCCTGGGCAGCAATGGCCCCCAAGGCTCTCCCGCTCCCTCCTAGTCTGCCTGGGCAGCGATGGCCCCCGAGGCTCTCCCGCTCTCTCCTAGCCTCCCTGGGCATCATGGCGATGGCCCCCGAGGCTCTCCCGCTCTCTCCTAGCCTGCCTGGGCATCATGGCGATGGCCCTAAGGCTCTCCCGCTCCCTCCTAGCCTCCCTGGGCAGCGTGGCGATGGCCCCTGAGGCTCTCCCGCTCTCTCCTAGCCTGCCTGGACAGCGATGGCCCCCGAGGCTCTCCCGCTCCCTCCTAGCCTCCCTGGGCAGCGTGGCGATGGCCCCCGAGGCTCTCCCGCTCTCTCCTAGCCTGGGCAGCGTGGCGATGGCCCTGAGGCTCTCCCGCTCCCTCCTAGCCTGCCTGGGCAGCGTGGCGATGGCCCTGAGGCTCTCCCGCTCCCTCCTAGCCTCCCTGGGCAGCGTGGCGATGGCCCCCGAGGCTCTCCCGCTCTCTCCTAGCCTGGGCAGCGTGGCGATGGCCCTGAGGCTCTCCCGCTCCCTCCTAGCCTGCCTGGACAGCGTGGCGATGGCCCTGAGGCTCTCCCGCTCCCTCCTAGCCTGCCTGGACAGCGTGGCGATGGCCCCCGAGGCTCTCCCGCTCTCTCCTAGCCTGCCTGGACAGCGATGGCCCCCGAGGCTCTCCTGCTCTTTCCTAGCCTGGGCAGCGTGGCGATGGCCCTGAGGCTCTCCCGCTCCCTCCTAGCCTGGGCAGCGTGGCGATGGCCCTGAGGCTCTCCCGCTCCCTCCTAGCCTGCCTGGACAGCGTGGCGATGGCCCCTGAGGCTCTCCCGCTCTCTCCTAGCCTGCCTGGACAGTGTGGCGATGGCCCCCGAGGCTCTCCCGCTCCCTCCTAGCCTGCCTGGGCATCATGGCGATGGCCCTAAGGCTCTCCCGCTCCCTCCTAGCCTCCCTGGGCAGCGTGGCGATGGCCCCTGAGGCTCTCCCGCTCTCTCCTAGCCTGCCTGGACAGCGTGGCGATGGCCCCTGAGGCTCTCCCGCTCTCTCCTAGCCTGCCTGGACAGTGTGGCGATGGCCCCCGAGGCTCTCCCGCTCCCTCCTAGCCTGCCTGGGCATCATGGCGATGGCCCTAAGGCTCTCCCGCTCCCTCCTAGCCTCCCTGGGCAGCGTGGCGATGGCCCCTGAGGCTCTCCCGCTCTCTCCTAGCCTGCCTGGACAGCGATGGCCCCCGAGGCTCTCCCGCTCCCTCCTAGCCTCCCTGGGCAGCGTGGCGATGGCCCCCGAGGCTCTCCCGCTCTCTCCTAGCCTGGGCAGCGTGGCGATGGCCCTGAGGCTCTCCCGCTCCCTCCTAGCCTCCCTGGGCAGCGTGGCGATGGCCCCCGAGGCTCTCCCGCTCTCTCCTAGCCTGGGCAGCGTGGCGATGGCCCTGAGGCTCTCCCGCTCCCTCCTAGCCTGCCTGGACAGCGTGGCGATGGCCCTGAGGCTCTCCCGCTCCCTCCTAGCCTGCCTGGACAGCGTGGCGATGGCCCCCGAGGCTCTCCCGCTCTCTCCTAGCCTGCCTGGACAGCGATGGCCCCCGAGGCTCTCCTGCTCTTTCCTAGCCTGGGCAGCGTGGCGATGGCCCTGAGGCTCTCCCGCTCCCTCCTAGCCTGGGCAGCGTGGCGATGGCCCTGAGGCTCTCCCGCTCCCTCCTAGCCTGCCTGGACAGCGTGGCGATGGCCCCCGAGGCTCTCCCGCTCTCTCCTAGCCTGCCTGGACAGTGTGGCGATGGCCCCCGAGGCTCTCCCGCTCCCTCTAGAAGCCCTCCCCGGGGCCCCCGGCACTCACCAGTCCGTCTTCATGGTGCAAATGAAGAACTGGGAGCCGTTGGTGTTGGGGCCCGCGTTGGCCATGGACAGGACGCCTGCGGCAAGAACAAGGGGTGGAGTCAGAAGCGGCCCACAGGCCCCCCCCCCCCCCCGGGCCCAAGCACCCCCCGCACCCCTCACTCCCAACAGAGAAGATGGCGGGAGGGGAAGGACCGCCTTCACAGAGCGCCCCAAACATCCAGAGCCAACGCTCAGGAAGGACCCTCTGGACGCGGATTCTAGGAAGGGGAAGGAAAGCAGCCTCGAGTGTAGCTCGGGCTGATCCAGAACGACCGCTTTACGGGGAGCCCGTCCCGTCCAGAGGGCCCAGAAAGGAGCGACAAGAAGAAACGGAGAGCCCAGACAGTCATGGGTGGGAAACAATGGAGTCTGCCTGAGGCCAGGCAGGGGATGTGAGGACAGCCACGCGCGGGGGTGGCCCAGGACACCGGGAAAAGCGCCTCCAAAGAAGAAGGGGAGCAGGACTGACCCGGCCCGACGTGCTTCAGGACGAAGTTTTCATCTGGAAATCGGCTGCCGTAGATGGACTTGCCACCCGTGCCATTGTGATTGGTGAAGTCGCCAGCCTGGAGGACACAGATCAGATCATCAGAGGCCCAACGGGGAGCCGAGCTGCTCAAGAGAGGGGGTCAGCCCTCTCCCAACATGAGCCCCCGAAGCATGTCAGAGGAGAAGCTGCCTCAACCATAACAGGGAACAAGGCGAAGCAAAGCGTGAGGCGCTCCCTGTGACATGTCAGCAACTCTCACAGGATCAGAACTCCAGAGCCCAAAGGGACCCAGCCTGGGCCACCCGCGCTAGTCTAACGGCCTCCTTTTACAGCTAAGGAAACTGAGGCCTGGCAAGGACAAGGAGGGACAGAATAATAGGAGGTGATGAACCCTCTCTAAAAACCCTTCTCTGGCTTTGGATGATCTGCGCTGCTGCTCGGCTCCCTTTCCAGTCTAAAAAGAGCTGACTCATATTCCCCGAAGCCTTTATTTGCTTGTCACAAGAATCAGCCGGAAGAGGCCTCCCATTTCCCAACATTCAGTTCAGGGCGAAGGCTCCTATCTTCCCTTCGCAGGGACGCCGCCTTCCTGCCTTCCCCGTGACACAGCGCTGCCCGGTTACCTGGGAATTGGCCCCTCCATCAGTGAGCTCCTACTAACAAGCTCGGCGTTGCCGCTCTTCTACTGCGGCCTGGAAAAGCCTGCCAGTCTGCCTGCCAGTCTGCCTGCCTGCCTTGCCTGTCTGCCAGTCTGCCTGCCTGCCTGCCTTGCCTGTCTGCCAGTCTGCCTGCCTGCCAGTCTGTCTGCCTGCCTGCCTGCCTGCCAGTCTGCCTGCCTGCCTGCCGCGTGTCCCCAAACACAAGAGAGGCAGGAGGGAGGGAAACCTTCCCCCACGTTCCTCGGCCCTGAGGGCAGGGTCAGCGAGGGTCTGAGAACCTAAGAAATACGGGTTTAATGTCTTCAAGAGGGTTGGCTTCCTTTGTACCCTCCGGATTTGGGTTTATGCACTAAAAGCCTTATTCTGAGAAGGTGTTCACAGGCTTCCCCAGACACTGCCAGAGACCCCAAAAAGGAGGACGGGGTCCTGGGGCAGGTTAGTCAGCAAACTCCCGGGCCGGGGTGCGCCAGGAATGCTGGCGAGGCTAATTACGGGAGGCGGGGAGGTTCAGGGACGACAAGCTAAGCCCACTCCATCCAAGGCAACCTGGGACTCCAGAGTGCCCCCGACCCAATCAACCCCGGCTTGGGCAGAGGACTGAGGAGGGTGCCCGGCTCCATCTCTCCTTCAATGGTGGAGTTATGGGAGGGAGGGGCTCCCCGGGGGATGAAGTAGTTTGGGGGAAATTCTGAAGCAAAATAGATGGAATTAAAACTCTCTTCATGCTAAAAAATGGCCACATGTAGTAAGAATTGTAATAAAATCCCAAACAGGAAACCACAGGTTATCAAAACAGCAAACAGTCCTGCTGGCCCTGCAGTTTTCTCATGCCAACCTCTCCCAGCGGGCACAGAACACGGGGCACCAGGGGTCAGTTTTGCCAAAGCTGAACAAGGTGGCAGGGACAGAAGCCTCGGAGTCTCCTCCCTACGTGGTCTTTCACTGCAAACAAAAGTCAGGCGCCCACCCTGGGATTTCCCATGTGGATCAGGGTACAAAGGGCAGGGGGTAGGGGTGTTTGTCGAGGAAGGCAGGGTAAAAATAGAGGAGAAAATGAAACAAAAACCTATTTCCGTTGGTTCCTTCAAACTCGTCTAGTGCTGACTTTGGGTCTCTCTTGTACTTCCCCATCCTAATCTGAACTTCTCTGGGTTCCTGGGCATCCCTAAAAGACAGCCTATGCCTGTCACCATGGAGACGGAGCTCAGGTACCACTGCCTCAAGGGAATTCTCCATCCTCCCAAGGAAGGAGCTCCCCTGCTTCTAGAAATTATTTTGTATCATTTTCAATATACATTGTATCAACTTATCTGTGTAAATCTGCGGCAGAATAGAAGGTTGTGGAGGCCAGGCACTGTTTGCATTTTCTTTGCATCTTACATGCCTTCCAGGTCTTTAAAAAAATGTTTGCTGATGGAGGCAGCCTAATGCTCAGTGGATGGAGAGCCAAGCCTCGAGAGGAGAGATTCTGGGTTCAAATCTGTCCTCAGACACTTCCTAGCAGTGTGACTGCTTAGCCCCCATTATATGCCTGGCCCTTATTTCTCTTCTGCCTTGGAACTAATACTTAGTAGTAATTAGTATAATTACTACTATATATTACTATAATTAATTAATGAATCAAATATAATATATTAAAATTTTTATATGTCATTACTAATACATACAAATAATATTAAAATTAATTATACTTGTTATTAGTTCTAGGATGGAAGGTAAGAAGGTTAAAAAAAATGTTTGCTGAATTGCGGTTTTTCCAATTTCTTGACTAAGTCAAACTCAAAGATCCCACTCTGGCAAGGATAATGAGGGACTCAAAAGGGCTCCCTCATTCACCTTCCGAGCTCCACTGTCTCCCATCCTGGAGTAGCTATTCCAGTTAGGAATTCTTTGTCCTCGATGTCTCATCCTTAGCCAATTCCATTATTACAGCTCCCTGGAATCCCTTACAATACAACGCAGCCCTGCATCTCCTCATATCATTCTCTCTTCATTTAATCCTGTAAGACTGAAAAAGTTTCACCTCCCCCATCATCAATTCATTTAGCAACAGTGACAGGAACAGCTAGAGCCTCCTGGCCAGATTCCCAGGTCACAATGGGAAAAGGGAGTTTAAAACATTACCTGACACATGAATGAAGGAATAACTCTGTGGAAGGTCGATCCCTTGTACCCGAAGCCCTTTTCACCTGTGCAGAGGGCTCTGAAATTCTCTGAGGATCCAAAGAAAATAAAGAATCAGAATTAACTTATTTCTATCTCAACGTCCCTTCTAACTTCGGGTTAGAGATCACGGGGTTCGTGAACTTGTTTTGAGAACTGTATTTCAGTATCGCTGGTTTCCTCCAAAATCCCATGTTTTTTTTTGTTCTTTATTAAAAAATAAAAAAAAACACAAAACATTCTGAGACAGGGTCCATCTGGTTTCACCAGACAGACAAGGGATCAAAGATACACCAAGAGGTTAAGAAGATGCCTTTGGCGACAGGTCATCTCCTAGCCACTGCCACCTTTTCTATCCAGGGGTGCCTCTGGACAGACCCCTACACGGACATGGCTCCCCAATAGCAAGTAAGCTCCTGAGGGCAGGGAGGGTTTGGTTTTGTCTTTGTATAGCCAGCACTTAGCACAGTGCCTGGTACATTGTCAGCATTTAATACATGCTTACTGTGTGCTGATTATACTAGTGTAGACTCTTCAAACCTGTGATAAGAAAGCAATGTATGCAACAAAGGTGAAAATCACTGGGTTGGGATCCCATTTCTGCCTGATGCTAGTCAAGTGACTGTGGCCAAGTCTCATCACCTCTCTGGGCATCAGTTTTTTTCTCCCAAATCAGAGGTTGGCATATGGGTCCAATGCTCTACTCCAGAACTTTACACACTCTCTTCCTTCCTTCCTTCCTTCCTTCCTTCCTTCCTTCCTTCCTTCCTTCCTTCCTTTCCTTCCTTCCTTCCTTCCTTCCTTCCTTCCTTCCTTCCTTCCTTCCTTCCTTCCTTCCTTTCCTCTTCTTTCTTTCTCTCTCTTTCCTTGCTTTCTTCCTATCTTTCCTTTTCTTTGTTTCTCTTTTTTCCTTTCTTTCTTTCCTCCTTTTCTTTCTTCCTTTCTTTCTCTTTTTTAAAAAACCCTTGCTTTCTGCCTTAACAACATCTCTAGGACAGAAGGGCAAGGGTTAGGCAATGAGGGCTAAGTGACTTCCCTAGGGCTAGATTTGAACCCAGGTCCTCTGGACTCCAAGTCTGGTACTCTATTCACTGTGCTACCTAGTTATCCCTTCTCTCCCTTTCTCAAAGGATTCCTCAGCCTGATAGGTCTGAATCAATCAATAAACATTTATTAAATGACTATTATAGATCAGGTGCTGGGCATACACAGACACACAAAAACAAGAGTTTATGACCTCAAAAAGGTTTTTTGCTCCATTAGGGAAGAACAGAAATTTTTAAGAAGTGAATTCCAAAGGAGAGAGGCTTGCCTCTAAGGCAGACAATTTTGCTGGTAATTCAGGTGCTCAGTCAATGAGATGTGTTCCCATTATTTCATAAGGAAGGCTGTTTCCAAGGCAGATAAATGGCTCAAATGATAAAAAAAAAATCAGGCCTAACAATAGGTCCTGGATTCAAATCTGGCCTCAGGTACTTCCTAGCTGTGTGACCCTGGGCAAGTCACTTAGCCCCCACTGCCCAGCCCTTACCACTTTTGTACCCTGGAATTGATACACAGTACTGATTCTAGGACAGAAGGGAAAGTTTTTAAAAAAATTATTCTAAGAAGAAGTTCACAGGATTCATTAGACATTGCCAAAGGGATTCATGTCCCTATGTAACCTTATAAGGTTACAAAGCCCAAGACTAGTCCATGGCCCTCTTCTCTTCTCACCCGAGACATGAGCAAACTAGAGATTAGATGATCATTTCTTGATTTCCATCCAGTTTTCTTTCTAGTGGACCATGATTCCTGCCCAGCTCAGAGTACAGAACCCCAGACCCCAGGGATGCTCACAGGACACTTTGAGGGATGAGGTCACAGCCTCGACAGTCAACACACTTACCTGCAGTCTTTGGCACCACATCTGCTTTGAGCTAGAGAAGGGAAGGAAAAAAACAGGAAAAGTCAGTTTGGGAGCCTATCTAAGAGAATGGATCTCATAGCATTCAGCAGGGGGACAGCCAGCTCTGGACCAGTGGAGTGACCTTAGCTAGGTCCTTAATTTATACCTGAGTTTCAATTTTCCTCATCTATAAAACAATGGGATTGAACTAAATGATCAAAGGTAGGACGGTGTCGTAAAGAGAACACCAGATTTAGATTCATAGGAATTTGCTTTAAATCCCTTTGGCCAATTTCTTAATCTCTCTGGACCTCCATTTATTCATCTGTAAAAGGTGGGTGTTTGGCAAGATGGGCTCCCTTCCAGCTCTAGCTTCCAGCCTATGGCTTTCCAAACATGGATTTATTAAGTGCCTGTTGTGTACAGGACTCTGTGGTCCTGGGATGCAAACGTGAGAAAAAAAATAACAAGGTTTCTTCCCTCAAATAAATCATTGAAGCATTAAAGGCTTTGCCCCACTGGAAACGTCATATTGGCCCGGAAGGACCCAATTCTAGTCCAAGACTGTTCTCACACACTGCCACCAAAGGCTCCCCAGCACCATTTCAGGTTCTCTTTTATCTGGAGCCAAACAGACCTGACCTGGGTTGAATCCCACTTTGGACACTTAAAGCAATGATCAAGATCAAGCCCAAACCTTTCTAACCTGGAGGTCACTCAAGCTGCTTCAAAGAAGTGAAGGTGTTACAAGAGGACAGGCAGGAGGAAGGAACCCTTGACCCAGAGCACTCTTTCAGCCCAAAGCAACCTCCCCCTGCCACCCCAAACTCCCAAATCACTGCCTGCCTGAACCACTCCTTACCATGACAGACAACAGGGTCTAATTAATTCATAAGGTGACGCAAGTGGTCCTGTCCTGTGCTAGCTGTAGGACTTTGAATAAGGAACTTAAATTCTCTGAATTCCAATTTCTGCAACTGTAAAATGCAGCAACAATGACTGCACTGCTTGCTTCACACAAGTGTTGTGAGAAAAATCCTTTGTAAGCTTCAAAGCCCTATAAAAAATGTCCATTTTTATTTCATAGTAGTATAAGCTGTAAAGTCCTAGAAAAAGGTAAATTCATCATCTTTCCAGAACTTCTATACCTAACTAGTATCTATACAACTAGCTTACAGGCTCCTAAAAGGTAAGGATTATAGTAATACTAATATAAATAGAAGCTAACATTTAATAATATTATTATGTGCCAGGCACTAGGCTAAACACTTTGCAAATATTACCTCATGTGAGTTTCACAACAGTCCTGGGAGGTAGGTGTTATTATTATCATCCTTATTTTACAGCTGAGGAAACTGAGGCAAAGAAGTGACTTGCCCAGGGTCATTGTGTCTTTTCAATTAAAAAAAAAAAACACCCAAATTTTTGGACCAGAAGTTTTCTTATCTTATAAAATGAGAAGGATCCAAAACTGAGGCTGTGATTTGTGCCAGGTCAGAAAACAAATTAGTGTCTGAGTTTAAGGGCAGGTCTCCTGACTCCTGGTCAAACCCCTTTACCACCATGTTTATATAGGGTAGAAGCCTTTTATAAACCTACAAATGTTCACAACCATCCTGTGAAGTAGGCACATAAATATGTCCAATTTACAGACCAGGAAACTGAGGGATGCCCAGAGGTTTACATTAAACTAACTGAGCATTCAATAAATACTTGTTGTATTAAACTGTTGCGTGGTCCAAGATGATGATGACCAGGCCTAGAACAATTCCTTCCTTTCCAGGGCACTGAGTTATCACCAGCTGTCTAAATAGTCAGAGGGAGCAAAGCAAGGAAGCCTCTGAGGACACAAAGAACAAGAGTCCTAGGCAAGGCTTCATTTTAACTAGCAGCGTCAATAGAAGACAAGGGTCTTATTTACTTAACATTTTACCAGCCTCCCACACTTCTTAATTCTCCCTATTTAACAGAGTTCTAAGCCTTCTCTCAAACCTTTGATCTACATTCTCCTTCCCCCAAGCAGAACAGAAAATCAGACCACAACCTCCAGGAGGGCAGGGGGCTGTATTTATCCTTATTTCTGTAATATCTCCTGAAGTACGACTTAATGATCATTCAATAAATAAATAAACACGAGGGAGGCCACATGGTAGAATGAAAAGAGTTCTAGATTTCAGTTAAGAAAACTTGGGTTCAAATGCCAAATAGAAGACTTTACAGGGAACATCTTTATTTCTGTAACGTCTCCCAGAGCCTGGCTTAATAATCAATTGAATCAATAAACAGGGGAGAGGTCTCACAGTATGAAGAGAGTCCTAGATTTTAGTTAAGTAAACTTGGGTTCAATTTCCACCTTGAATATTTACTTAACTACGTAACTAGTCACTTAACTTATCAGAGCCTCAAAATCCTCATCTGAAAAATGGGAATAGCCATGTACCCCGTAAAGCCCTCTATAAAGAGTGAGTTACCATTATTGCTACAAGGAATACGCTACACGAGTGACTAAGCCCAAGGATCCGGGGTTGCATGGGAATGGAGTGCTCTCCCAAACCTGAACAAGCAAACAGTTATGCAAATAGTTGCTGGGTCCACGTGACCCAGCGTTTTCCTTCCCAAACCCAGGAACCTAGAGTTCGGAATACTGTGCCCAACCCCCAAAGCCGGAGCTCTTCCCGGGCTCCGAAGGAGAGTGGCTGCCCGGGAGTGGATTCCGGATCCCAACGCCACCCTACCTCCCGGCATGGCGACATTCCCCCTTTATCTCTGCCCCCGGGATCCCCAATCACCAAACAATGGGGCTGGCTCCCAATTCTAAGGGGATGACCTTGAACTAGTTTCTTTCCCTCCACTGCTAAGGAGAGACGGGCAAGGTCTCCCCGTTTGTCTCGGAAAACCTAAGAGTTGGGAGGAAGGAACCACCTTGACAAATCTCGTCAGCTTCCTCATTTGTAAAACGAGGCTCAGACTGGTTATGTGACTTTGGTTAATGTCACCCAGCAGGTCAGTGGCAGATCTCAGATGGGTGGTGTAAGCATCTTCACACCGTCCGAGAGGCGGGACGGACGATCTCCTCCCGGCCACACAGCACCCCCAACCCCGGTGGCCAGTCCCCCAATCAGAGGGCCCAGCCAGGACCCGCCCCCTCAGCCAGTGACCTTGAGCTGAAGCCGGCGCCCGCCCGCCGCCCCTCCGCCCCCAACACAGCACGCGGCACGACCCAGCACGCGCTCACCCACCTCCAGTACCACTCGGCCGAGTGGCTCCTCCTCGGCTCTCACGTCCAGGTAGACGAGTGGATTCTTGACGGCGCCGCCGGCCGCGGAGTCAGAGCTGCTGGCGCTGCTACGTGCACCAGCCCGGACGAGCTTCGGAGCCGAGGAGATCCGTTGTGGGACCAGGCCCAGGGTAAGCAGGCGAGGGCCGCAGCGCAGCGCCAACATCGCGGAACCGAGAGCCGGGGAAATCGAGAAGACCGAGAATGGATCGTGTACGTGAAGAAGGGTACGCCCACTGCGGCGAGGAGCGAGCGCGAAAGAAGCGTCCGCCCCCTCCGCAGACCGGTCTTTAATCCCCAAGGCCCCGCCCTCAAGACCCCGCCCCCGGGGCGGGGAAGAGCAGCCGGCCTGCGCGAGGTCACCCCCTCTACCAGGATGGAGCGACCTGTCCTTGGTCTCGTCCTAGGCTCGGGCTGGGCATAGGGCACGAGCGGGACTTCCCCTGGGATTATCTCATTGGCTAGGGAACTCCTGCAGGCGGAAACTTCCCCTACCCAAGCACGTGGGCACTTTCTTTGCAATTTACTGCTTTAACAGAGGTTCCTAGAGCGTAAGGTTCGCGGATGTAGCCCCTCCATCTCTCAGCTCCGGGCATTTTCTCTGACTGTCCCCCAGCCCTGAACGCTCACCCTCCTCCATTGACTACTGACCTCCCTGGCTTCCTTTAAGTCTCAATTAAAACCCTATCTTTTACTGGAAGCTCCATTCTAGCTCATTTCCTTTTTTAATTGTTTCCTGTTTATATAAATATAACTTTGTACTTATTTGCTTGCTTATTTCTTCCCCATTATATTGTAAACTCTTTGAGGGTAAGGCCTGTCTTTTTTCCCTCTTTTTGTATCTCCTTGCATATAGTAGACATTTTAATAAATGTTTTTGACTACTGCTAGGGGACTTCCTTTTAAAGCCCTTCTAAAATCTTACGACCATACAACTCCTTTATTTAAATCCTTACATTCTTTCTTAAAAATGATACAGTATCGCTTCTACTAAGGCAGAACAGGAAGGGCTAAGGCAATTGGGGCTGTGTATCTAGCCAAATTTAACCCACTCTCCAGGCCTGACTATCCCTTGAGCCATCTAGCTGTCCTCCCCAGCCTTTCTTTTCCCTTTGTTAATTTTTTCCTATTTATCCTGCATAGAGCTTGCTTTGTATATATTTGTTTCCATGTTTTCTCACCCCATTAAACTAGAAGCTTCCTGAGAGCAGGGACTGTCTTGCCTCAGTTTTGTATCTCCAGGACTTGGCAGCAGTGCCTGGCACATAGTAAATGCTTAATAAATATTTACTGAATTAAAATTAAGATTGATTCCAGATTCCAAAGACAACTGTTTATCCACTGTGGCACACAGAGATATTAAATTGTCCTAGACTTACAGATGAGAAAACTGAGGATGAAACAGGAAGTGATCAGTTTATTGAATATATATCTATTTATAGGTCTGTGGCCCCTCCAGAAAGACTACAAACCCAGAAGCAGGATCAGGCAGCTTAATAAAGAATTTTAGAAGCTTGTAATTCAGCTCCTTCTGGAACATCCTAAGATACTACTAATTGGTAAATAGTTAATTATAAGGAGGTTTAGCAAACCATCCAGCTCTCCCCATCCCCACAGGTACACTTATTTGGGAAAAGAACCCTACTCTCCATTTGTTAACCAAATTATGTAAAAAAAAAAAGACATTCTTTGGTATTCCTAAAGACAAAGAAAATGCAAAAGACTGGATGGAATGTCTGAACCAGACCCCTGATAGAGGAATACTCAGTAATTCTCCCCAGTATTTAGGAATTGATTTAGCACCTTTCTATTCTAGAATCCTGATGTAAGATTGAATACAGAAAATATTAATTTAATACAGAAAATAAATTCTCACATGATCTTGGGCAAATCATTTCTCTCCTTTAAGCCTCAGTTTCCACATCTGTAAAGTGGAGATAATATTTGCACCATCTCCTTGTAACAATTGAGCCCCTGAAGTCTTTATTCTAGCTCTGAAGCCCTTGATTTTTTTCCAGTTTCAATATGGCTGGATTGTGTAATCAACTAGGCATTTTACAACCCAAGTCATCCAGTTCAACATTATTTATTACTAAATCATGCAAATAACCTAATAGCAAAAACATTTAATATGCAAAAAAGGTATAAATAAGAAGGAAACAAATAACAGAGTCATTCTCTGCTACCCATAAACAACTGAATTTAATACCTACATCATCCAAAGAATGGTAAAGAAGATCTAGGGGGAAATGATGGACAGGTAAAGAAATTATCATTTGCTCTCTCATCAGTATACCCTCAATGGCCAGCAAGAAAATCTGCTAACCTCTCCATGAAGGCTAGAATTTGCCAAAGATTCTTAGCTGTGGAGATACTAAGTTCTGCTAGGACCTTTAGGCTTTGGGACAAGTTGGTTATTCTACACCCTTTTCCTTCTGCAGAGAACATAGTTCCTGGTCATCTCATAGTGCCTCCAAGAGAATTGAGGTGCCTACTCCCAGTCTCTCAACTTCCTTTTCTTTTTCTTAAGGCTCTGCCTCCCTTTTCTTCATTTTCCAAGTATATACCTCATCATGCAGTCCATGATTCCAGGAGTAAGACCCTTGGGAGTCCAATATCCCTAAACTTTCTTGAATGGACCACAGGTACCCTGCCTCCTGATGGAAGGAAAGTTCTTGAAGCTGGGCTGGGAAGCTCTCATGAAGGAAGCTCCGATCTTGTGCCTCTTGGGGCAGCGAGGTGACATGTTGGGCTTAGAGTCATGAAGACTCAGCTTCCTGAGTGCAAAACTGCTGGTTGGCTTAGAAGATTGAGAGCTAAGCCTAGAGATGGGATGTTCTGGGTTCAATGGTACCCATCCAGAGATGAGAGGAAAGACTCACCCAAAAAGGAGGAACAAAGAGTGAATACTCAAATATTGTATTCCCCCAATGGGATGCAAGCTCTTCAAGGGAAGGTAGCGTTTCATTTCTGCCTTTTTGTCACCAGCACCTAGCAAAGTTCTATGTATAAAATGCCTAGCACAAGACCCAGAACTTAGTTCTTAATAAATACTTGTTGCTTGATTTATAGACCTTCATACACACAATTAAATTGTATCTAGTACTGCTGACATTTTAGATGCAAAAATCCTTTGTTAAACATTCCTCCAAAGTCTAGATAGTTATCAATAGGTTTTTAACTATTAGACAGTTTTTCCTCATATTGAACTGGCATTCTCTTCCCTCTAAATTTGACCCATTGATCCTTATAAGACAACCCACTGGAGCTACCCAGAACAGGTCTGTTCCCCGTGATAGCCCCTGTTCAAAATCAACCAGGTCTCATTTTCTCTATGCTAACCATCCCCAGTTCCTTCAACTATTTTTTATAGGTGTTTCATGGAAACTTTTCCATCCTGGAAAGAATGAAAAAGTCTTTGGAGACAGAAGAGCTGGGTTTGAACATCAGCTCTGCTCCCTATTTATTAGAGGAATGACCCTGGTTAAGCTTTAGCCTCTCTGATGTTCAGTTTCTTTATCTGCAAAATAATGCTTTCATTACCTCACAGCTTTGGGGGATGAGGATAAAGTGATCATAATGTATGTCAAGTGCTTTGTAATCTGAAAAGTGCTATATAAAAGTCAACAATCACGAGGGGCATCTTAGCAGAATGAGAGGGGAAAATTCTGGATCTTAAATGACAATGACCTGAATTGTTAGCAATGAGACTTTGAGCAAGTCACTTCATTTCAACTGACCTCATCTGTAAAATGGGCCTAATAATGGTATCCACTTTCCAAAGTTGTTTATAAGATCACAGATCTGAAGTTGGAAAAGATCTCAGAGGCTGCTGCCTAGTCATTTTGCATATAAGTGACTTGCCTAAGATCTTTTTTTTTTACATTTAATTTTTATTTTATTTTTTTCCAATTACATTTAAACAAAAAAATTTTGACATTCATTTTTTAAATTTTGCCTTCCAAATTCTCTTCCCCTTTTATAGAGAATAGTCAATTTTATAGAGATTATACTTGTGTTGTCATGCAAAACATTTCTCTATTAGCCATATTGCAAAAGAAAACAGAGCAAAAAAACAAAAATAATAAAGTTTTTTCAAAAGTATGTTTTGATCCATATTCAGACTCAATCAGTTCTTTCTCTGGAAGTAGGTAACATTTTTCATCATAAATCCTTCATAATAGTTTTGGATCATTGAATTGCTGAGAAGAGCTGTTCTTCAGGAGATTAGCATGCAATATTGCTCTTACTGAATACAGCATTCTCCTGGTTACACTCGCTTCACTTTGCATCAGTTCATGTAAGTCTTCCCAGCTTTTTCTGAAAACATCTTGTTCATCATCAGTGGTATTCCATCACAATCATATGCTACAACTAAGTTCAGCCACACGCCCCAGTTGATTTCCAATTCTCTGCCACCACAAAAAGAGCTACTATAGATATTTTAGTAGATCCTTTTCCTTTTATCTCTTTGGGATACAGACCTAATAGTAGTATTGCTGGGTCAAAGAATATGCATGATTTTAGAGCCCTTTGGGCATACTTCCAAACTACTCTCCAGATCACTCCACCAACAATGCATTAGTTTCCCAATTTTTCTGCATCTGCATTTGTCATTTTTCTTTTCAATCATACTACCCAATCTGATAGATGTGAGCTGGTAACTTCACAGTTGTTTTAATTTCCATCTCTCTAATTGATAGTGATTTAGATTTGTATGTCTATAGATAGCTTTGATTTCTCCTTCTGAAAACTACCTATTCATATCCTTTTACCATTTATCAATTGGGGAATGACTCCTATTCTTGTAAATTTGACTTAATTCTCTACATATTTAAGGAATGAGGCCTTTATCAGAAAGACTTGCTGTAAAATTGTTCCCCCAGTTTCCTGTTTCCTTTCTAATCTTGGCTGCAACAAGATCACTTTTTAAATAACGTCTGGAAAATATATCCTATAAAATATAGCTGAAGGAACTGGAACTGTTTAAAAAGGAGGAAAGAAGACCTAGTTGTCTCCAAATAGGAACCATCATTAGGAAATGGTTCAGGGCAGCTCCAGAGGGCAGAATAGGGGACCAGTGGGTCAGACTTTCAGGGAAAAGAATTTTAGTTTAACGTGAAGAAAAACTTTCTAACAGTGAATACGTATTGATGATTATTAGCTAGTGGTCAATCAGTAAATATATATTTTTTAATCCTTACCTTCCGCCTTAGAATCAATACTAGGGATTAGTTCTAAGGCAGAAGGGTGGTAAGAGCTAGGCAATGGGGGTTAAGTGACTTGCCCAGGGTCACACAGCTAAGAGGTGTCTAGGACAGATTTGAACACAGGACCTCCCATCTCTGGACCTGACTCTCAATCCACTGAGCTACCCAGCTATCCCCTCAGTAAGCATTTATTAAGCTCCATATGTGTCAAACCCTGGGGATATAAAGAAAGGCAAAAGACAAACCCTATTCTCAAAGAAAGGCACTTTACCCTATTTGCTTCAGTTTCTTCATCTGTAAAATAAGCCAGAGAAGGAAATGGCCAACCACGTCTGTAAGGCCAAGAAAGCCCCAAATGGGGTTAGACACAATTGAAATGACTAAAAGACAATTTTCAAAGTGTTCACAATCTAATGGGGGAAGACAATATGCAAACAATTATAATCAAACACATCATAGAAAGAATAAATTGGCGATAATCAACAGAGGAAAGACAATGGAATTAAAAGAAGGCATGAGGATGAGGATTTGAACCCAGATTCTCTGTCTATAGGGGATCCATGTTCTTCCTTTTATAAAAAAGTTGATTGGGGGCAACTGGGTGGCTCAGCAGACTGAGAGTTAGGCTAGAGATGTAGGTCCTGGGTTTAAATCTGACCTCATATACTTCCCAGCTGTGTGACTCTGGGCAAGTCACTTGACCCCCATTGCCTAGCCCTTACCACTCTTCCGCCTTAGAACCAATACACAGTATTGACTCCAAGACAGAAGGTAAGGGTTTAAAAAAAAAAAGTTGATCATTTCGTCTGTTTGTTACATTAGAATTCCCATATATCTCCCTACTTCCTTCCCCTCCCTACACTAGAGTAGGCATCATTTGACAAAAAGATACATGTATATATAAAACTATGTCTTGAAAGTATAATTTATAATATTAAATAATAAATGATAATTTTATGATATAAAATATAATTATAATTTAAAAAACTAATTTCTTTCTCTGGCAGTGGACATACACAAGTCATTCTTCAAACAATATTTCACCCTTCATAATTTCATGGAGGTTTTTGCATACTTTCTTTTTTAAGCCCTTTACCTTCTGTCTTTGGCCACGCTATTATAAAGCTCAAATGAGATAAAATATGGAAAGCATCATCTTCAAGTGAACTGCTATTGTTATTATTCTTATTATTATTATTACTACTACTACTCCCTTTAAGTGCCACTGAAATGAGAGTCATTCTTGTCTATTACCTTCCTGAAGAGCCAAACCCAGTAACCCAGAGACAGCTCGTGGGTTTAAGGAAATTGAACCACCCACTCCACCCAGAGGAAAGTTCCACAGGAACGTGGCCAGTCTTCTGCCACGATGACCTCATGATCTTCCATCTTCTCTAGGAGCATCAGAAAAGGAGGAAATTCGGGAGGCACCAGCAATACTAGTCAGAGGAAAGTCACCTGGAGTGGCTCAATGGCTAAACTATGTCAAGCACTAAGAAATGGTTCTGCCTTCATATGATGTCAAGCATGTGTCAGTGATGAGTGGGTGGCACCTTCTCCTCGAGATACCTTGTTATCCTACCAATTAGCAGCATATTCCACTCACTACATCACTAATGATACTTAGGCAGGGTGGGAGGAAGGCGGGACACTAAAACTATCTCCTAGAAGAAGAGAATGTTCGAAGAAGAAGGAACCTGGGAGATCATGGAGCTACCCAACCCCCTCATTTTACAGATGAGGAAACCGAGGCCCAGAGAGATGATAACAATTATCCTAAGATTACACAACTCTCTGGCGTCAGACCTAAAATTAGAACCCAGGTCTCATGACTCCCCATCAGGTGCTATTTCCACTACATCATGTTGCCTTGTCACCTTAAAAAAACTTTTCCCAGCTCATGGCCACTGATGCATGCATTTCGGGTGGACTCCCTTCTTTACACATTAATGTGTTGATACTGACTTGGTCACTGGAACAAGATGGTAGAAGGAAGGAGGCAGTGTGTGCTTGTAATGTCCAAAGGGAACCAGACACTCCGGGAAGGAGCCTTAGACTCCATCTTAGTATAGCTGAGTCAACACAGCCCCTAACAACATCCCAAGTGATGTTTGAAGACAGTCAACTTCTGGTCAGGTTGAGCTGCTCAGAGGCATTTCCCCACATCGGGGCTGAATCTGCCTCTTGGGGAGTTCTTGGAATCACAGAATTTGAAAGGTGGAAGGTGTCTCTGCAAGGCATCCCTGCAAGACATCCTAGATAGGAGTCTCCACTATGGCGCCCAACAGTTGGGCATCCAATCCTTGGAACTCTGAGAAGGGGAAGCACTCCCTGTCTGCAGGCAGCCATGTCCACTTTGGGGCAACTCTCCTGGGCTAGGAAGTTTTTTCCTGAGGTCAAGCCTAAATGTTGTTCTTTGAAACGTTTACCCATCATCACTCCTGGCTTGACTCTCGGGGTCAAGTCCACTCTCTCTTCGTGACAGACCTTCAAGTATATTTGATAGCTCTTCAAATACAAAGCAAATATGATTGAATGTTAGAGGTAAATGGAACCTTGGAGATTATCTAGTTCAACTCTACCCATTTTACAGATAAGAAAAAATCAAGATCCAGAATAATGTAATGACATCCAGTGTTATAAGGAAGTGAGTATCAAGGGCCAAGATTCAAATTCAGGTCTTCTAATTCTAGATTTAGTCATCATCCTACTATCCTACTTCTGATTTCTTCTCTTTTCCTACCATAATCCCAAGGCATCCAAGTATATAGTGGCTCCACTGTAAAATAGGAAGGCCTGATTTATAGTAGCCATTAACTATAAAGTTGAGGAAGTGATATAGTGGATAGAGTTCTAGCCCGGAAGTCTGGAAGGTCTGAGTTCTAGTTCTGCCTCAAATACTATGTGACCCAGGGCAAATGAATCACAAACCTCTGTCTCTCTTTCTTCATCTGTAAAATGGGGATTATAATAGCACTTACCTCCCAAGCTTACTATGAGGATCAAGAGAGAAAATATTTATTAAGGCACTTTCCAATCCTTAAAAGTCTATATAAGTGCCAGCAATTACTTTCTAAATATTCTCTCTCCAAGTTCCTAGCTTAGCGCTTGGCAACAGCTGCTTAATCATCTTGGTTGAATGAACAAACAAACCTTTTCTGAGCACCCATTGTGTACAAGGACCAGTGATGGGTGTGGAGAACAGAATCTAAGACAAAGTTCCTGACTTTGCGAACATTACAATCTGTCTGGAGAGACAAGACAGATCAGTAGATATACAAAGAGTTAGACAATACAAGTGCAACTTGGGTTGGGCTGGTCATTACCTATTCTGGTAACGTGGAGGTGGGTGTCCTCAAGGGGCTTGAGGCATGGCCAGCCCAGGAAAGCGCCCTGCCTTCAAGGTGTAAAAAATGGATATTCCTTGAAGTGCTACTAAAGGGGTCACTTCACCGATAATGGTGGTAAAGGGCTTCTCTGCTAGAATTCCCGGTGCCTGTGGAAATCCCTTCTGGCATCTGAATCTGAAGACAAGCACCAGAACAGAAACCAGAACTCCCAGATGCATTTCTTAGAGCGCAGGGCCAAAGAGAGGGAGCCGGAGCCGGGGAGGAATGCCCCTTCTCTTCTCACTGGTTCCATTCATGGCATTGTAAAAATTAATAGTAATAGAAATATTATATTTTATGAGGTTTATTAAAGATTATTAGAAATCAAGGAATAAAGAAATACAAAATAAGAAAACCACGTACCTAGGGCTGATTAGCCCATTCAAAGCTTACTTACTCCATCTTGCAATGGCCGAGTAGAGAGTGAGTGGGAGGCAGAGAGCCAGTTAAATACTAATTGTGATCTCGTCCAGGTGGAGACTCAGGTGAGATTATAGGGAATTCTGGGAAATACCAAGGACTTCTGGTTTACAGCATGCACACTAGACATAGACGACAGCAGTGGCCCAAAAGATGGCGGAAAGAGGATGCAGCCCAAAAGAAAGCCCAACAAAGGAACAAAAAGCTCAGCCTTGAAAACTTTAAAAACCAAGTCAGGCTAAAATCAAAGGAGGCTGCACCCACTTCCATGGAAAAGGATGAAGAGGCTTCCATTTTAGATCACATGGACATATTCCAAAGGCCCTTTCAAAGGTGCCTCCTTGTGACCCAACTGAACATGCCAAGACCAGTCTGGGTTACACAAGGGTTGCTTGTGTAGCCCAAATCCTAGGAGCAGTAATTGGGTTCTACAAAGAGGAAGAGAACAATACAAACTGAGGGAAATCTTTGCCCAGGATGAGGAGACTGGCAGATGAGCTTTGGAGGAGATTATATTCCAAGCAGAAGAAATAACATGGCGGAGACCACAGATTTCTAGTGTTTTTCACAACGCTCTTCCTCTGGTACAAGCTTGAAGCGTCACCAATAAAGTGGCCCAGGTTTGGGCCAGGTCAAAAGCCATAATCCAGTGATCCTCTGAGAAAGTTGACTCAGCTCAGGCAAACCTCCCAAATCAATGGATGTTTATTCAGGCAGGAAACTAGATATGGAGTATAAAGTGGAAGAATGATAGTCCCTGCCCTCCTGAGGTTTCCAGTCAAATAGAGTAGATGCTACACCTACACATGTAAATAATAAGGACGATACAGGGGAAGATACAATAGGACCCATGGGAGATGTGGCCAATTGCTTGGTTTTTAAAGGAGAAGCCACAGAAGGAGGGGGAAGGGATCTGGTTTTCCCAAAACATGAGCAAATTGAATAAAGTTAAAAAAAAAAAGATGGCAGCCAATGAAAGCCATCCTTTGTAATAAGCCTATCAATAAGGGCCGGATAACTTACTAGAAATCCGACCTGGAGCTCTGCAGGAATGAAGCTTCCTTCATTCTCTCATTTATCTATCTAATTAAGAGGATTTGGGGACCTACAAAGTTAAAAGAACCTAATAAAATGCAGGCCTCTAGATGGCCATCTGTTGAGCATCAGTTCATGCTTCTCTGCATCCATCATGTTAGATAGACCCCAAACAAGTCAGGGGCCCTGACACCTGAGGTTGGACTCTTTCTACTCTGGGCCCACAGTCTGCCCAATTGCTCCCTCCCACGTCCTAGGGGCCAGTCTGTGAAACATTCAGCTTACCAAAGAATACAGGCTGAGAAAAGCAGCAAAGAGAAGCAAATCTGAGAAGGGAAGAAGAGACTGAAGGACAAGGTCTTGGGGCAGCTAGGTGGCTCAGTGGATGGAGCACTAGGCCTAGATATGGGAGGTCCTGGGTTCAAATCAGACCTCAACAAAAATGAATAATGTGGAAATGTTTTGAGTGATAAAATATGTATAACCCAATAGAATTGCTTGTCAACTCTGGAAGGGGAGAGGGAAGAGGAGAGGAGACAACATGAATCATGTAACTTTGGAAAACTTATTTGTAAATTTGTCATTGGAATAAAGAGAAATTAAAACAAAAAAATAGTAATTAAAAAAATCTGACCTCAGATACTTGCTAGTTGTGTGACCTTGGGCAAGTCACCTAACCCCCCATTGCCTTGCCCTTACGATCTTCTGCCTTAGAGCTGATATATAGTATTGATTCTAAAAGGTAAGAATTTAAAAGATGGGGAAAAGAGCAAGGCCTCTATCAGGAGACCTGTGGCTGAACCCTATCTAGGTGAGGACTCTGATCTCCTGCCATGGATTTGATATGGAAGATTACTCTGTTTGTCTTTTCTCAGCAGTTTCCAAGTTTGGACTCTTCCAACCCCCCCAAACTGGATTTAGTTTCTATTTTGCCCCATGCTTTCAAGCACCCTTTGGATAGGAGCTAATAACACCGTGGGTTCACTTGGGATTTGGTTTCTGAGTCTGTCCCCACCCCTTTAAAAACATCCCAACTCCAAATCTGTTTTTCTTTTCTCCTGGCAAGGCTGCGATTCATTTGAAACCAACAACTCAACCGAATTTCTTAGCTTCAATGGGACTGGAGAATTGATTGATATCTGAAGAGTCCCCGATTCAGAGATGACTGTGGGCAGGGAGACAGAGTCCACATTAATGCTGGACCTAGCCCAAGTCCCAATTCCTCCTGGAAGCTTCCCATAGTCCCCTTATCCAGAAGACCTCAAAATGCTCTCAGATAACTAAGTAGGAAAGATTGAAGAGCAGAGAGAAGAAAAGGAAACTTCAGGAAACCCCAGTCCTGATCAGGAAGAAGAGGAGCACTTCAAAGGGTTATAGCCTCCTCACTGATTGAGTTGAAATGCCCCCCCCCAAGACTCAGTTTGTCTCAGGAACTAGCTGGCCAGTCAGCTCTAGCCTCTAGTATCCCCTCAAGCCATCATCCTCTACCTCTCCGCCAAACTCCTTGAAAAACCTGTCTCTACTCATTTCCTGCACTCCCTCTCCTCTCACTCACCCCACAGCCCTTTGTAGTTGAACTTTCAACCTAATCACTTAACTGAAACTGCCCTATCCAAAGGTACCAATGATCGATCTCTCTCTCCCTCTCCCTGTCTCTGTCTCTGCCTCTCTCTCTCTCTCTCTCTCTCTCTCTCTCTCTCTCTCTCTCTCTCTCTCTCTCTCTCTCTCTCTCTCTCTCTCTCTCTCTCTCTCTCTCTCTCTCTCTCTCTCTCTCTCTCTCTCTCTCTCTCTCTCTCTTTCCCTCCTTCACTCCCTTCCTCTCTTCCTCTCTCTTTTAAACCCTTACCTTCTATCTTAGAATTAATACTGTGTGTTGGTTCCAAGGCAGAAGAGCAGAAAGGACTAGGCAATGGGGGTTAAGTGACTTGCCCAGGGTCACACAGCTGGGAAGTATATGAGGTCAAATTTAAACCCAAGACCTACGTCTCTAGCCTAACTCTCAGTCTGCTGAGCCACCCCAGCTGCCCCCAACAATGATCTCTTGGTTGTCAAATCTGATTTTCTATTCTCAGTCCTAATCTTTCTCAGGCTGCTGTATTTGACACCCTCCTGGTGAATACTTTCCTCTCCCGGATTCTCTCCTGGTTTGCCTCCTACCTGTCCTTCCTCTCCTTGTCAATCTCCTTTGCTGTTTCATTATTTATCCCGTGCCCCTCAAATGTGGATGTTTACTTAGGTTTTATCCTAGGCCCTCTTCTCTTCTCCCTGTATACTCTCTCCCATGGGTGGGAGCTGATCATCCCTATGTGAGTGATTCATTTATACATACATATATATAATATATTCTTTATTTTCTCCCTCCTCTCTGTTCCTTACACATAACACTCCATTTCTTCTCTAGCTGTCTCAAACACCTGGAATGTTCTCTTTTCTTACCTCTTCCTCAGAGTCTCTTTCTCCCCGCCCCCCATCTCTCTGTCTCTGTCTCTGTCTCTGTCTCTGTCTCTGTCTCTGTCTCTGTCTCTGTCTCTCTCTTCTCCCCCCCCCCCACTCTCTCAGATGCAGCTTGAGCATCTTAAAAGCTTTTCTTGGTCCCTACAACTTCTATCATTCTCTCTCTCAAATGACTATCTGTCTAATGGAGGCAGCTATGTAGTGCATTGTCTAGAGAATTGGAGCTGGAGTCAGGAAAACCCAAGTTCAGATTTAACCTCAGACCCTTACTAGCCATGTGACCCTAGACAAGTCAATTAAACTTCTTTCTGCTTCAGCTTCCTCAACTTTAAACAGGAATAATAATATCCTCTTAGGGTTGATGTGAGAATCAAATGAGATAATCTTTAGAAAGCACATAGCATGGCCCATTCTTAACAAATGCTTGTTCCTTTTCCTTTTCCTCCAGGAATTTTTAACCCAGTTCCCATTCTGAGGAGCCCGGTACCAGAGCAAAAATACAGGAATACCCTAAAAAGCCAGGAATGTCTTTTTCTAAAGCTATGGGCTCAAGCTCCCATTATAGAGTTTTTCCCTCTCTGTGCTAACCACCAGTGATTAGTGACCCAGCTTCATTTAACCGATTAACATCAATTGACTTGTACAAAGGGATATTTACTTCAAAGATCTAGCAAGGACAGAAGTATAAAAATTTCACCCTAATATCTGAGGGGGCACCCTCTCCCCTATATTAATTACTTCAGACCTTGGGTAGCTAGAGTGGATTCAAACTTAATACAGCCACTGAGAGCCTCTGTCCCATCAAATTGATGGGGTGCTGATGACATACTTACAGAGGTGACATGGCCAATACATGAATTACCGTTGCTTGCTCTTCGATGCTTTACATCTATGCTGAGTCGAATAGGTGTTTTGGGACTGAACTCCCAGCTGGGTTTTCCACAAAATCCAGCATGAATTCCCAGCTCTCAGCCCTGCCATCATCATTCTAACTTGTAGAACCTCACAAGATCGAAGCTGTCTCCAATATTCCTTCACTTAGAAGCAAGAAGAAAAGATCTGACATAAACTGAAGAGCCATTGGTGCCATGCTTTACTAGATCACATGGCAGCAACCCCACTGAGGAGGTAGAGGCTTCAGGTCTTAAGGAAGTTTTTCACCATCCCTTGAATACAGTCAGGAAGAGAAAAGAAGAGAAAGATACTGGCTTTGGTTGCCAGTAGCCATCAAAGACAATGCTGTTTGACAAGGTTACATGTGGAAACCGGGGACTGCAGAGCAGCCCCCAGGAAGAATGGAAACATCCACTGAAACCCCCCTAAGTAACTTTCCTTATTAACAATCCCCATATTATTGGAATTGCTATGATTATTCTTACTTAGCCCCAGGAAAAATAGATAAGAACAACATGCTTACAGGGTTAACACACATATGCCCCATTTTAATCTCCCCAGATTATTACCCTAAAAAGATTGCATTCACAGAATTAAAACTCAAAGATCATCACCCATTACCCCTCCCTTTTCCCTCTTAGCAGAGGTAAACTCAGAGGCCCCACACCCACTGTTAGCCAAACACACACACTACAATCAATCACTCCTCAGAAACACGAGTTACTGACACACTTTGCTAAGTTTACAATAACCAGGCAACATCACCAAGGTGCCTTAATGAAACACAAGAAAAATGTAACTTGGAAATTGAGGAAATTTCTGATTCTTGTCTGTTTTAAATTACCCTCTAACCCTGTACCTAGCTACAAAATGTTTTGTTACCCATCTCCTAAGTAATTGTGATTGATTGTGAAAGCTGATCAAAAGCAACAATGATTCTCCTAGCTGGTCAGGAGGAACTAACCTCTAGATCACCCTATCCATGTCATTCATCTCCATCACAAAACCTTTCTGTTGTAGCAACACAGTGAATGATCACAGATTGTTGATTAAATGGTTTGTTAATGTGTGACATATCCAATTATCTGTAGAAGATCATGTATGTTGAAAAATGATTGTGTGCCAGAAAAGTATATACTCACTGAAGTTATAAAAACAAGGAACCCCCTGCAATGGCAGAATGGCTGCATGATGCCTAAGCACAGATTTGAGCACTCAGTCTTATTCATCTGACGATTCCACCTATTCAGAAGGACTCTGCACTTTGGGAGACCGCGGGCTCAGCTCTCAAAATTTGGTTGGATCTGAATGGCCAATCCACAGCCCATCTCTTCACTGTGTGATTAACAGATGGGTTATAGAAGATCAATTATTATATTATTTTTATATTATATATTACAGTTATAGAATGCCTGTATGAGCCCCAACTTGGGAAGCAGAGTCCATCCATTAAGTATTATCATGCATTCCCAGAAGTAGGCTCCCCAGACTCTTCCAGGTAGGCTCATAGCAGGCAAAATAAACTATGCATGTTCTGGGGAAGGAGAGCCATTGACTAGGTCCCCTGTGTCCTAATTATTTTATACCTATTTGAGTTTTATATTTTATCTTTATATTATATATTTTTATATTTATACCTAACATATTATATATGTTATATTTATACATAACACATTATATATGTTATATTTATCGAATATGTTTTATTTCTAGAATATAGGTTATGTTTATAGAATATATTTATATATAATATGACATTTATAGAATATGTTTTATTTGTATAACATATTTTATATTTATATACAATATAACATGCTATATAGGTTATATTTATAGAATGTGTTATATTTATATGTAATATAACATGTTATATATTTTATATTTTTACATTATATATAATAAAATATATTTTATATTTATGTCCCATGTGTTTTGATATGTGCATGTCATCATCCCTATTAGAATGTGAACTCCTCACAAGTAGATATTGCCTCATTTTTTTGTACCCAGTGCTTAGTATGGTGCCAGGCACACACTAGACACTTAGTAAACACTTTTGTCGATGGATTGGGAGCAACAAAATAAAGCCGTATTCCAGAATATTACTGAGTGATAACTTGATATTATCCAAATTCAAATTCTGCCTTTGACTTGTACTAGCTAGGTGACAGTAGGCAAGGCACTCTGAGTCTCAGTTTCCCAATCTGTAAAATGGGGAAGAATAAAAACTGTAGTATCTATCTCACAGGGTTCTCTAGGTGGTGCACCAGGCTTGGAGTCAGGAAGACTTGAGTTCAAATTTGGCTTTAGACACTTCCTAGTTATGGGACCTTTTCCCTTTTCACAAGGAGCTGGTAGCTCTGCTCCTAGGAGGTACAATGGATGGAGGAAAACTGACAGAGATTGGGTAGCCATATCCTTTTAGGCTAATTACTTAACCTCTCGGCCTCAGTTTCCTTATTTACAAAATGAGGTCAGAAGCCCTGGTCTCTAAGGTCTTTTCCAGCCTGAATCTATGAGCCCAGGATCTTCAATGCCCCTCTTCTACCTGCCAAACCCAGACATCATCCTCAGCATCTTTGCAGTGACTCACATTTAAACAGCAATTAGAATCATCCACTGTCTGAGCTAAAAGGGAACTCGTAAGCCATTGAGTCTAATTAATGCCTTCCTAAATGCTTTCCTTGAAAGAAGCCCATGAGGCAGGTCATGCAAGAATCACTGCCTACATTTTACAGCTGGGAAAACGAAGGCTCAGAAAAGTAACTGATTCATCTGACCAAAGGGTGGCCCTTGGGCTCTCCTCTGATCCCAAGGCCAGGAGCCTTTCCATTAGACCACATTGCCAATCGGAGCCCAGAGGGACGATTGATACAGAAATTATAACGTAGTGGAGGAAGACAATTTGGAAAAACTCACCTCAGGCCAAAGCAATGCCAAACTATGACTCCAGAGGACCAGGGAGCCAGCAGGGCGCCCACCTCCCACAGGAGTGCTTGACTGAAGGTGCAAAATGAACACTGGGCATTAGCAGCATGTGCAGGCTTTTTGTTGTTGCTTGGCTTGGCCGTGCTTATTTATTACAAGGATTGTGTTTTTTTCTTTTTATTTGGGAAAAGAAAGAAGGAAGGAAATAAGATTTATTAAGCATCTCTCTGGACTAACCACTTGACAAATATTAACTTATTTGAGCCTCACAACAGTCTGCGCTGTAGGTGTTATTATTATCCCCATTTTGCATTTGAGGAAACTGAGGCAGACAGAGGGTGAGTGATTTGCCCAGAGTTATACAGCTAGTCAGTGTCTGAGGCCAAATTTGAACCTTAAATCTTCCCACCTCCAGGCTTAATGCTGTATGCACTATGGCACCACCTAGCTAGCGATAATGTCAGAAAAAGAAAAAAACTGTGTCGTGGAAGCATCTTTTAAATGCACAGAAAGAAAATGGATGGAAACAGGCAAGCAACACGCTTTTGAAAATAACCTGATAGATTATATATTTTTAAAAAGCAAACTATATTTAACAGAGATGTGCCTGAAGCAAGGGACAGAGGAGAGGCAGACACAGACAGAGAGGGAGGGAGGGAGAGAGGGTGAGAGAGAGAGACAGAAAAAGAGAAAGATCGAAGAAGGAGGGAGTAGGGAGAGAGAGGGGAAAGAAGGGAGAGAGAGAGAGGAGAGAGAGATAAGGAGGGAGGAGAGGAAAGAAAGGGGGAGAAAGAGGGAAAGGGAGGGAGGAAGAGAGAGAGAGGGAGAGGGAGAAGGAGGGAGAGAGGGAAAGAGGGGGAGAGAGGGAGAGAGAGACAGAGACAGACAGACAGAGAGAGAGAGAGAGAGAGAGAGAGAGAGGTCGAAGAGGGAGGGAGTAGGGAGAAAGGGGGAGAGAGGGGAAAGAAGGGAGAGAGAGAGGAGAGAGATGAGGAGGGAGGGAAGGAGAGAGAGGGGGAGAAAGAGGGAGAGGGAGAGAGGGAGAGAGAGAAGGAGGGAGGGAGTAGGGAGAGAGAGAAAGGGGAAGGAGTGGAAAGAGGGAGGAGAAAGGGATAGGGAAGGAGGAAGATAGAGAGAGGGAGGGAGGGAGACAGAGAAAGAGAGTGATTGAGGAGGGAGGGAGGAGGGAGAGAGAAGGAGAGACAGGGGAAAGAGGGGAGAGAGAGATGAGAAGGGAGGGGAGGAGAGAGGGAGTGAGAGAGAGAGAGAGATATCGAAGAGGGAGGGAGGGAGAGGGGAAGGAGAGGAGAGAGGGGGAGAAAGACAGAGAGGGAGGGAGGAAGAGAGAGAGGGAGAGGGAGGGAGAGAGGGAAAGTGGGGGAGAGAGGGGGAAGAGAGAGAGGGAGAGAGAGAGAGAGAGAGAGAGAGAGAGAGAGAGAGAGAGAGAGAGAGAGAGAGAGAGAGAGAGAGAGAGAGAGAGAGAGAGAGAGAAGGAGGGAGGGAGGGAGAGAGAGAGAGTTCTCTTTTAAGGTTCTACTTTACAAAAGGAAATGTCTCTTCTTCCTTTCCTTCCTTTCTTCCTTCCTCCCTTCCTCTCCCTCTTTCTCTCTCTCTGTCTCCCCCTCTTCATCTTCTTTCTTCCTCTTTCTCTGTTAAACTCAGAATGAAAAACATTTTTAGAAAGAAAAGAAAGAATAAAAGCACACTGTCCTTAGAGATCAAGGAATCAGTGTTGAGGCTTGTCTCTGACAGGACTAACTAGTGGAATGTCTCTCTCCAGTGAGCCAAAGGCCCATTGTGGCCTCCATTTTCCCATGGATAAGAGAATAGGGATAGATTCAGTTCAATTTCATGTCTTGAATTCTATGGACTTAAGGCTCTGGGGGACACTCAGTGGCTGGGTCTAAGGGTCCGTGGGGCCTCTAGTAGCTGTATGACCTCTCTTTGCCTGCTTTACAAATCCTTAGTTCAAAGGCCTGCCAATCAGTCCACTCGGGAGAATGAAAAGTCCGCCATGTATCCAGCTTCTACTCTCTGAAGCAGCAGTTCTCTGACTGCAGAGAGCAGGGCAACCATGGAAGGAGAGGGCCCTTATCAGCCTGGCAGAGGTCCAGGGAAAGGTTCAGCTGAAGCTAACTGCCACACTCTGCTTTGTATCCCAGCAAAGGAAGACACAGGCCCCATTGTTGATAGAGGACTTGGAGCTCCACAATAAACAATTTTCTGCTAAAGAGCCATCTGTGCTAGAGTCCAGGGTTCCATGGCAATGAGGACTTTGGGAGCCTCCCTGCCCTCCTTAGCTCAGTGTAATAGTGGCACCTGCTAGAGACAAGTTGGAAGCAATAGGAGGAAAAGTGATTTTACTGACCCATCTCAGTACATGCAGTGGACGATGCTTCTTCCTAAACCCTCAGTTCACAGAGATGGACACATGGACAAGCAGCCTGTATTCTCGGAGAATTAGTTGCTTGTGACCTTGTGTGTGTCTCCCTGCCCAGAAGAGGTATCAATAAATTGGGTAAGAAATATTTATAAAAACCTATTATGAGGGCACAGCTGGGTAACTCAGTAGATTGAAAGCCAGCCTGAGAGAAGGGAGGTCCTGTGTTCAAATATGACCTCAGATACTTCCTAACTATGTGACCCTGGGCAAGTCACTTAACCTTTCTTGTCAAGCCCTGATTTCTCTTCTGCCTTGGAACCAATTACATAATATTGGTTCTAAGATGGAAGATAAATGTTTAAAAAAAAAACCAATCTATTATGAATAGAAAAAATACTGTAAACAAAATGGAACTCTATCAGCTGACAAGTGGCTAAACAAAACATGATTATAGATTTAGAACTGTTCAGGATCTTAGAGGTCTTCAAGGCCACTCAAGTTAACAGGTAAGCAAACTGAGGCTGAGAAAGTTTAAGTGATTTTGGAGGGGGCACAGCTAGTATGACTCTGAAGTAGGATTTGAACTCAGATCTTCCTGATTCCAAATTCTGCATCCTCTCCATTGTGTCTCCTACTAGACCCATGGATGTAATGGAACATAACTGCTATAAGAAAATATTGATGTGATAAATACAGAGATTCAAAAAGAAAATCAACTAAATGGATACAAACTGAAGTAAGAATATTCAGAAAAGATATTCCCCATTCACTACAAAAATATAAGTGGAAAAAATGATGAACAATTGAAATAATACTTCAGGATTATACTAATTAAATTTGGTTCCCAAAAAGGAGATATGAGAAGATACTTCTCTCTGCTTCTTTTTAGAAGTGAGGGATCATGGGGGATAGAGTCATGGTCCTGGAATCAATAAGTTCAAATTCAGTCTTAGATACTTGCTAGTTGTGTGATCCTGGGGAATTCTCTTAACCTCCATTTACCTCAGTTTCCTCTTTTGAAAAAATGGGAATAATACTAGCACCCATCTCCCAGGGGTGTTGTAAGGATGACTTGAGATCCTTTTTTATAAAGTACTTCACAAACCTTAAAGTCCCTATACAAATGCTAGCTATTTAAAATGTTCCTTTCCAGCTCTAAATGCCATCATTCTATGATCCTAATCACTGAGAACCAATCAAAGGAGTCCCCTGTATCCTCTCAGCAAGGGGCTACAATTAATGTGATGCCCTTTCCAGAAAGGTCTGCGCCTGCAATCTCATCAAGCTGATTGTGGGACTCATCAATTTGACCAGGAGCATCCCTGATTACTTCCCTCCCCGTCCTCAGCCCATTACAGAGGAACCATAGAACATGGAAGACACCTGAGCCACCATCTAATTCAACCTCCCCACCCACCACCATTTTGCCAACAGAATTACTGGGTCCCAGAGAGGGGATGTGACTTGTCCAAAACCATGTTGTCAGTGGTGATCGCTGAATGGATTTGACAAGGAAATCAGACCTCCCCACTCCCCACTCCCACAAGGATGAGTGGATGCCAGGATCTATCCAAGAATTAGAAATCACCCTCAAGAGTCCTCTCCCCCTAAGGAGCAGAAGAGGGCTGCAAGCTTCAGCCAACCCATCTTAACCATCTCAGAGTAACAGAAGGCAACTCACCAAGTGGGGATCTTAGAATGGACCAGATTGGCTGAGATTGAACAATCATTTTTTTTATCACCATCTTCTGTCTTAGAATCAATATTGTGTATTGATTCCAAGGCAGAAGAGTGGTAAGGGATATAAATGGGGGTTAAGTGCAATGACTTGCCCAGAGTCACCCAATTGGGAAGTATCAAGGCCAGATTTGAACCTAGGATATCCCATCTGGAGGCTTGGCTCTCTATCTACTGACCAACTTAATTAGTATATCCTTAAAAAAAAAAACAAACACCTTACCTCACATCTTAGAATCAATACTATGTATTGGTTCCAAAGCAGAAGAGTGGGAAGAGCTAGAGAGGCAACAGGGGTTAAATGACTTGATCAGGGTCTCAGAATATTTTTAAATGCATAAAAAATGGAATAGAAACCAAATAGATTAAAATACAATTGTCAAAGTATTTTTTAAAAACTATGTTCATGTACCTAAGGTTCAAAATTCCTTCAGTAGAGACCTTGTCTAGTTTGCAACACCTCTGCAGAGCCAGAGGACTTAAGACTCCCTTATGGATGGTTGCCCTGTTTCTTGGAGGATAGATTGGGGGGGGGGGCTTGTTTTGGTTTATTTTCCCTCCAGAGCTTATGGAGATAGCTGTTCTATTTCCCTCCCATCTGGAACCCAAGGTCACTGGAGCTCTTGTGACAGGGGTTCTCCAATGCTACCTCATAAGGAAAGAAGCCCAATGGCGTGCCAGTTAATGACTACCTGGGGCTCCTGAGTGGAGGCAGACTCAGTCTTCTTGTTGGCCCTACTGGCTGCATTTCTTATGGAAGAGTTTTGGGTCAGTTGATACCTTCCTGACTTCCCTACATTCCTAACCAGCTATGTACCATTATGTGCCTTGGGGCATGGCCACCTCTGGGAAGAGAAAGGACAACTCAAATCAGTTCAACTCAGTTTAACTCTTTCTCTGACAAAGTAGAAACAGAGATAAGTAAGACTTGTCCCCTGCTATCAGGGAGTTTATACTAGAGTCAGAGGATACAACAAATACCAAAACATTTGTAAAACAAAATAATGCCCAAGTATACAGCGAAGTATGAATAAAGGAAATATTGACAGTTCTTTACAGCCCTGTTGTGATATTGAAATCACTTTAAAAAACTGATATATATTAATTTAAGGTCGCCAAGGTATTCACTTATGTAATTCCTAAATGAAATACTCAAGTCAGCTGCCAAAATTTTATGGTGTTTTAATTACAACAGGAGGAAGAAAGTATTAGAGGAAGGGAGGGAGAGAGAGAGAGAGAGAGAGAGAGAGAGGAGAGAGAGAGGAGAGAGAGAGAGAGGAGAGAGAGAGAGAGAGAGAGAGAGAGAGAGAGAGAGAGAGAGAGAGAGAAAGAGAGAGAGAGAGAGAGAGAGAGAGAGAGAGAAGGAAAAAGGGAGAAAAGGAAAGTTTAACTCAGAACTTCTCTGGCTCAGGCTGAGCCAAAGCGGGTGTTAAGGCCTTGGATAGCCAAGGCAGGGAAAGGGATCAGTCCTTATCATTCACGTGACCAATCTGAAGGAAAGCAGTCTGTGGGGCTCCTCCAACTTCAAGCACCAGCCTTGAACTGAACTCTAGCCCTCCTCACAGGAAGTCCCAAGAACTCCAGAGGCTGTTCTCTACCTCACTTCCTTTGTCTCACATGTGCCAATGGTGGCTCTAGCTTGTCCTAGGACCTCCCAGAGGTCTGTCCTTTTTTTGCACATGTCTGTTGAAGGCCATATTCTCAAATAATTAAATCTTGAGTTTGCTGCAGCCCTTCCTAATCTTGTTACACTGAGTAGGATGGAGAATGTAGTTTCCAAGACCTGATTCTGTTATTCCAAGTATCTCTATTGTTATTGATCAGGAAATAGCTAAATACAATCTTCTAAAGAATGGGTCTGAATAGGGTGGAATAGTTTTGAAATTCACACTGTATGACCAAATCCAGCCTGTTTGATCCTTGACAGGTCACTTAATTTGTCAAACTCAATTTTCTTCTCTGGAAATTGAGAATAATAATAGTACTTAACTTCCAAAGTTTTTGTAAGGTTAAAATGACATATATAAAACACTTCATAAACCTTAAAATGCTATATAAATGTTATATCATTATTATTATTTTATCCTTTTTAAAAAACTCTTTATTTCTTTCTGTTTCTAATTCTAATTAGAATTATGTGAAATGGAGATTTGAACCCCAGACTTCAATCCCCAGAAGTCCTTGGTACTTCCCAAAATTCCCTATAATCTCACCTGAGTCTTCACCTGGACAAGATCACAATTGATTATTTAAAGGGCTCTCTGCCTCTCAAGAGCTCTCTTCCTCTACTCAGAGATTGCAACATGTTGTAAGTAGGCTGTTAATGGGCTAACTGTGCCCTTGTCACGTGGCTTATTATTTTGTATCCTTGATTTATAATAACTGTTAATAAACCTCATAAAAATATAATATTTCTATTACTAGAGACTAATTTAATTTTTACAGTTTTGGCTGACCACTTTGGTTGTGACAAAATACCCTCAATCTTCTTAACTTTCCTAAACCTTTTCTCTACTGTGACTATCAGCTTTTAATAGCTTATTTTGATCAGCTATGGAGGGAACAACTGCCTACATAATTTTTTAAGCCATGTTTCTCCAAGGCTTTTCAGCAAAGCTTCTGATTCAACTCGCTCCTGCTGCATGCTTCTGCCCTCCATTCATCTGCTCCAGACTTGCTTGACCCATATCACTCTCCCTGTCCTTCCCCACCCTGGCCCAGCCCCAGCTCATCTCCAGCCTCCAAGCCAGATTGCCCCAGCCCAGCCCAGCCCCAAGACCCAGGTTGCTGGTAGCTGCCCCAGTTTCTTCAGTACTTACAAACCAGCTGGTAAAAATGGGTGTGATTTTTCCTTAGGCTACAATTAGCCTCCACGTGGCAAGGGACTACAAAAGGGGGGGGGAGGGGGAAACAAGAGATTTTTCCAAACAGGAAGTTACAAGCATGGCTTATATAAGAGGATATCTTTTGAGTGCACTGCTACTGTTTTTTATGTCACCTGAGATTCAGGGGGAAAATTCAACTCCCTGTAATTCTTTGGCCCAATTTGAGATTCCTAAAATCCACCCTTACTATGGGAAGGCAGCTCAGGGGCTCAGTGGATTGAGAGCCAGGCCTAGTGACAGGAGGTCCTGGGTTCTAATCTGGCCTCAGACACTTCTGGGAAAACCATTTAACCCCCATTGCCTACTCCTTACCAATTTTCTGCCTTCTGACAATAGGCATCTAAGTGGATAATTTTAAAAAAAAACAAGGGATTTTAAAGAGACTGGAGGTTATATTTTTAAGGCATTTCAGACTCCAATGATTTATAAAAATCTCTGTATTCTATTGCATTTTGCTGATTGTTTTAAGATTTTATTTTGTTGGCTTTAAGTTCATATATTAATGCATTCAATATTATTCTGTTACACTGAATTAGCTTAATGTACGGGGTTTTAACTACTGTTATATTCTGTTGCTTTCCCCCCTATAACTATACTGAACAAATATTATTGAGTAAGCCCATATATAAAAACAGCTTTTTCTATTTTTGAATTTGTAAATTGTCACAAAGAGGATAGATGGACTTTATAAAAACTAGTTAAAATTGTATAATAACCTTTGGAAAATTTAATGAGCTAAATATCTCAAATTGATTACATGACTTTTAGAATTTTTTTTAACAATCTCTGGTCATTTTTCCTGCCCCTAACAGGAGGTAAGGTCCATTTTAGTAGCTGAAGTGAAATACAATTATAATCCCCACTTTCCACATTTATAAAAATGTGAACAGATGGGACATCACAATCTCATTCCAAGGAGCTGGGAAGTTAATCCCAGGGCATATAGTACCCCTGGAGCACTCCCAAAAGAGGAGCATCTCTCATTTATAACTCTTCAGCTCACTTTACCCAACATCAACAGTACAGAGGTTTGAGTTTTTCCTAGACTCCTCTGCCACATTTTTGTAATGATATCTAGATTTCTTAATGATGTTCTAGACCCAAAATAAGTTTTACTTTGTTTAAAAATATGTTTGCCAAGGTTGAAACTGCTACACCTGAAAAATTTGTGACAAGTATCCATTTCTTTGAATGTCATACAGCAGACTCATGTAAAAAATGATAGTGGGTTTGTGGGCTATTGCAATTAATTGGGCTATTGAGAATTTGGGGGATATTGATAACTACATATTTGTACTACTGTTCTTTATTAAAAAAACCTGATACCTTGTAAATTTCATTTGCTTGTACTCACAGTAGATCATAGCCAGGTATGAAGAGGAAATGGATCTCATTTTTGGTGAGAAAGCTTTGTATTCTACATTTTCTTAGCTGAAACAGTGTGCCAATGATTATAAGTTATATTTTTGAATTTTAAAACTCTTTTATTATTATAATGTTCTTGCATGTGTAATATACTATTTCAGTTTTTTTTATTTTCTCTCCTTTTTATATTTGAAGCACATGTCACCAGTATTAAGATTTTCTTTAACTTTTTTGATTTTGCAGTAATATAAGTTTAAAATACATTTACTATAATGTCAATGCATACCCCAAAAGCTTGAGACTATAAAAATGATGCCAATGATTGTTTTAAAAAATTATGGGACTTTGCTTATTGATTCTGTCTGATTCCAGGACAAGATATACAAAAGAGCCATTGCACAGGGCCAAAGAAGCACAAAGCTAAACCTGAATTGTGCCAAAAGAGCACACAGGTCAAAAAAGAAACCAATCCAGGGAGAATTGATACACTTCTAATCCAATACAAAGGACTTGAACCTAGTGTGAGATTCGGGGTTGCGACACTTGACATATGTTAAGACGTAGGCCTTCCTTGTATCTACACTCTTTGTGAAAATACTTACAGACAAGTATCTCAATTCTGGCTCCCACCTGGCTCCTATAATCTAGTCCCTTTTCTGTCTTTCATAGTGTGGCAACTTTCTGTAGACCTGGCTACTGGCTGGGTAAATGCTTAATTGCTTATATCATTTTAATTGGGCCCTGATTCAAGGACCTGTTTTAGATTTATTTTTCCTTTACTTAGAACTTTTACACATAAGATTTTGATAGTCTATATTTCATCCAGAAATTATCTTTTTTATTTGGATTTTTTTTATGTTTTTGATTTTTTTACCAGTTGATTCATATACCTCATAACTTATCCATGCATCCCTAAGTGATCCCTGTGTTTTTTCAATCACCCACTTGGGTGGGGGGTGGGGGGGAATGTAACATTATTATTATTTTAAATTGCAAAGTTTAAATTCCTTTTGAGAGAAGAATTTTAGGTTAAGAAACATGCTACCTATCCTAATTCAGAAACTGAATTGTTTGGAGAAGACACCATGAAGATGCCTCCACAAACCACAAGCTGCAGGAGAAGATCAAGAATGAACTTTGGGTGTGGTTGATTGAACATTTATTTGTACGTATACTCTTATGCCAAAGGAGACTGCCCCCTAATTGGCTTTTTGTCAATGTGCCTAGCAATCATTGGTTTTATTCTCTTTTCCTCTTATCCTCAAATTATTGTAATTTCAAGTTGGTATGTTTACAAGACCCAATGGAGAGACTAGTCTTCCTTGGGACTCAGGGGGGAATATAAAATGGAGATTTGAACCCCAGACTTCAATCCCCAGAAGTCCTTGGTACTTCCCAGAATTCCCTATAATCTCACCTGAGTCTCCACCTGGATGAGATCACAATTGATTATTTAAAGGGCTCTCTGACTCTCAAGAGCTCTCTTCCTCTACTCAGAGATTGCAACATGTTGTAAGTAGGCTGTGAATGGGCTAATTGTGCCCTTGTCACGTGGTTTATCATTTTGTATCCATGATTTCTAATAATCGTTAATAAACCTCATAAAAATATAATATTTTATCAGAAGAGACTAAAATTAACTTTTACAATTAACACCAAGTATTGGTTCCAAGTCCCCCATAGGGGATAAACAATTGGGGTTAAACAACTTGCCCAACATCACACAGCTAAGAAACTCTCTGAGGCTGGATTTGAACCCAGTGTCCTCCCAACTGCAGGCCTGGCTTCCTAACCACTAAGTCACCTAGCTGCCTCTATTTTATTATTCTTAAATGAAGTGCTACATGAGGCCCAAGAATCATTTTCTACTGAGAGCATAAAGGAAAGACCCTTTGAAGATATAATACTCCAGCTAGGTGTTCAAGGGTAAGTGGTGCTTCAAGATTAGATGTTGAGGAGAGACATCTCAGGTATAAGAATAATATGAGAAAAGATACAGGGAGGTGGGAATACATGGAACATGTTGTATAACGAATAGCAAAAAGGGACAATTTGATTGGAACAAAGAATGTTTACAAGATGTTTAGGGAGGTAGAGTAGCATTAAATTGTGGGAAACCTCAAGTTCTTTAAGAAGTTTATATTTTATTTAGCAATGGAGTCATTTATAATATAGTCATGTATAATAGCCAGCATTTGCATACTGGTTTAAAGTTTGAAGAGTACTTTACAAATATCATTTCACTTTCTTCTTCTAAAAACCCTGAGAACTGAAACTATTATTTTTTAAAATGTATTTATTTTAAGTATTTTTCCAAGGTTGCAAGATTCATGTTCTCTCCCTTCCCTCTTCCCTCCCTCTTCCCAGAGTTGATAAGCAATTCCACTGGGTTATACATGTATTATTATTCAAAATCTATTTCCATATCATTCATTTTTGTAAAAGAGTAATCTTTTAAAACCAAAACCCCAAATCCTATACCCATATAGAAAAAATGATAAATCATATGTTTTCCTCTGGATTTCTACTCCCACAGTTCTTTCTCTAGATGTGGATAGTGTTCTTTTTCAGAAGTCCCTCAGAATTATCATTGCATTGTTATTAGTAGCAAAATCAATTACATGTAACCATCCCACAATGTTTCAGTTATTGTGTACAATCTTCTCCTGGTTCTGCTCATTTCACTCTGCATCAGTTCATGGAAGTCTTTCCAGTTTCATATAGAAATCAAGCAGTTCATCATCCCTTATAGCACAATAGTATTCCATCCCCATTATATACCACAATTTGTTTGGTCATTCCCCAATCAATGGACCCCCCCCTTTTTTCCAATTATTTCACCACCACTGAGACATGGCTAGGAATATTTTTGTACAATCCTTTTTTAATTATCTCTTTGGGGTATAAACTGAATAGTGGTATTGTTGGATCAAAGGGTATGCATTCTTTTAAAGTCCTTTGGGCATAATTCCAAATTGTGAGGCTATTATTTTTGCCTTTTTTGCAAATGAGAAAACTGAGGCAAACAAAAGTTAGTTGCCATGCTGAGGGGTACACAGCTAGCAAAAGCCAAAGGCCATATTTAAACTTAAATCTTCCCTAACCCACTCTAGGTCTAGGGGAGGGAAGGAATATGATTCACATAACCAAAGGAAAATATTCTAAATTAATTAATTAAATAAACTAAAAAAAAAGGAAGTCCAAAGGAAGGTCAAGTTGTCGTTTTCACTTTGAATGGTGGCGTGATAGATAATGGACTTAGATTTAGACTTGTTGAATTTGATGAAGGATAGCCAGGGGGATAGCCAGATAGTGATGTCCATAGGTTGTTATGAGTGAGGGTCTGAATTTCAAGGGAAAGTTCTGTACTAAAGACAGAGGCATCTGAGTAGCTATGATAGTTGTGTTCATGGGAATGAAGGAGTTTGCCAAGGGAAAGAATGTAAAGAGAAGAGGGGAAAAGGGGGGGGGAGGAGAAGAGAGGGGAAGGAGAGGGAGGGGAAGAAAGGAGGGAGAGGAGGGAAGGGAAGGAAAGGGGAGAAGAGAGGGGAAGGGAAGGGGAGAGGGTAGAGGCAGGGATGGGAAGAATTAGGAAGGTGAGGAAAGAGGGAGAAAAGAAAGAATGGAGGAGAGGGAAGGAAAGGAGAGAAGAGAGGGGAAGGGATGGGAAAAGGAGGGAAGGGAGGGAAGGGAAGGAAGGGAAGGAAGAAGGGAGAGAGGGGAAAGGAGGGAGGGGAGGGGAAGGGGTGGGAAGAGATGGGAAGGTGAGGAAGGAGATAGAGGAGGAAAGGAGAGGAAGGGTGGGAAGGGAGGAGAAAAGAGAGTGGAGGGAAGGAGAACAGAAAAGGGGATGGGAGGGCAAGAGAAAGGAGGAGTAACAAGTCAAGGAGAGAATGCTGGGGAACTACAAGCATCAAGAGATCAGAAGAACACAGTCAGAGAAGAAGGAGATTGAGTCTTGTCCCAGAAGTCAAAGAAAGAGTCTGTTGTTGGAGTGAGGGTCAACAGTGTCAAATGCTTTAGTGTAGAGAAGAGTGTTAAAAACTTGTCTTTGGGTAGCATTGCAGCCAGCAGCACTCCTCAAGCCCTTCTGGACCAGATTAAAATGTAGTTGGAAAAGATTTAGCAAAATAAATAAAAATACAATTTCCTTGGGGTCTGCTTCTAAATAATGGGCAATGGTTTTGGAATCCTAGTATGTTACAGCTGGAAGGCACTTTAGAGAATCCTAATCCAAGCTCTCATTTTACAGGTAAAAAAACTGAAGCTAAAAGGATGGGAAGAACTTTGTCATGACCATATCGCTGATGAGTTTCAAAGCTGGACTAGAACCCAGAACTCCTGACTTTTATGTAGCCTTCTGCAAATTAAGAAGCTAATTCCTGTTCATGTGTTAGCTTAATGAACTACCTCTCCAAGGAAACATTGAAGTGCCTGTCTCTAACAGCCTTTTCAGGACAAATGGTAATAATAATGGGGATTTAAGGCACTGAAGCAGGCTGGAAGAGAGCTATTAGGTAACGGGATAGGGTGTAGTCACTACTCTTAAAGAAAAACTATATGGTGACAACTAGGTGGCTCAGTGAATAGAGAGCCTGACCTGAAGATGGGAGGTCCTGGGTTCAAATCTGACATCAGATACTTCCTAACTATGTGACCCTGGGCAAGTCATTTAACCAGAATTACCCAGCCCTTAGTGTTCTTCTCCTCTGGTACCAATATTTAGTATCAATTCTAATACAGAAATTAAGGGTTAAAAAAAAAAGACAGACTATATGGGTGGCCACCCAGTCTGTGACTAGGGCTGGCTCACCTGTAGGGTTCATAACAAGATCAAACTCAAATTTGGCAAATAGTTGGTTTGGAGCAAAAAGGGTTGGGAGGTGAGTAGAGAGCACTGTCCTGGGGCAGATTTGGGGATGGGGTGATAGGAGGTGACTCACTTTTGAGTCAAGGGAATTGGTTCCTACTGGTCCCTGAAACTCCTCCTGGCCTCTGGCAGTAGCACCTGGCCCGTTCCTTGGCTTCCTTGTGCATTTGTGGCAATTGACCCAGCCCAAACTGGCTTATCGACTTCAGAGAAAAAGAGGCCCTTGCCTCTTCCCTGTCTTAAGGTGTGAACACAGTGGGCAGTTCTCTGCTTATTTCAGGAAAGTCTAGCAAGAGCCTAGTGTCCATGCTCTCCCGTCATCCCCGGCCCCACCAGCCTCCTAACCAGGACCTACCTAACAACTTGGCCAATATTTGACCCTAGTTGTGTCCAGTTCTTTGTGACCTTATTTGGGACTTTGTTGGCAAAGAGTGGCTTGCCATTTCCCTCTTCAGCTCCTTTTACAGATGAGGAAACTGAGGCAAACGGAGTTAAGTGACTCTCCCAGTGTCACATAACTAGAAAGTGTCTGAGGCTGGATTTTACTCATGAAGATGATGCCTCTTCCTGACTTCAGGCCCTGCACCCTATCCACTGTGCTACCTAATAGCCTTGATGTCTTTTGCTCTTTCATCACATTCATCTCCAAAAATGTGGCCCCTCTCCAATTGGGTGAGTCTTCCCTTATAACAATGATTAAATAACAATAGAAAATAGCAAAACCAACACATGGATTGTGTCTGCCATAGTCTACCACCTCTTCCAAAAGGGAATAGACATTTTTTCTTATCTCTTTCCTGGATCTACCTGTTGAATTTGAAGGGTCGGGGGATAGTCAGCTAGAGATGCCCCATAGGTTGCCATGAACGAAGGTCTGAAGTTGAAGGCAAAGTTCTGGAGCAAAGATAAGGATTCAGGAGGCATCTGTCCCTTCTACCCTTCACATATCAAGTGCCCCCAGTCCTTTGATTCTTCTCTCCTAATTCTCCTAACCTACCTGGTCCTTGGGTTCCTCTGCTGTAAAACAAGTGTTTTGGGTCAGATAACCTTTGAGGTTCCTCCTAATTTTGGATCCATGATGGAGCCACCCTCTCATCTTACCTCCCCTGATGTATTTAAATATTCTGTTCTCCATGGCTAGAAGACGCTGCAAAGTCCTCCATTCCTTCAACCTAAGGCGCGCTTCTCTGAGCTGACTCCAATGTCTTGGTCCACTCTGATTGGCCTTTCCCAGGCATTTATCCTATATTATCTTGTCAGACTCCTTGTAAACTCTTCAGTCAGGGACCATATCATTTTCTATCTTGCAATCTGCAACACCCTGGGCAATCTCTTGTATATCTTTGGTACTAGATTGAGCTTTTTTTATACCCTTGCTTTCTACCCTATTAATGACTCTAGGAAAGAAGGGCTAAGCAAGGAGGGTTAAATGACTTGCCCAGGGTCACATAGCTAGGAAGTATCTGAGGCCAGATTTGAATCCAGGACCTCCCAACTCCAGGTCTGATGATTTATCTAGTGAGCCACTTAGTTGCCCTTGAATCCTGACTCCTCATTGTAGAATGAAAGACTTTATTTCCTGGTAAAGGAATTTCAAACACCAGAAGACCATGGAAGTGTTTGGGGTAGCCCCTGAAACCACACTGGGCAAGGTAGAGTAGCCTAGTCTGTCTCAGAGTAGGTGACATACATGATGCCTTCAGGGCTGGAGAGGGAGGAATGAATGCTGGGTCATGCACACCTGTGTCTATAGTCCTGCTGACAAGTGATTCATCTCCATGGATTTTCCCCTGCCCTGACTTTACAAGCACGTGAGTTATGTGTGAGGGCAGATGTCATAGCTCTCATCGAACCTTCTCTCTTTTCTGATGAGTCAAGAGTCAGAATCCCAGCATCACAGATTCGAACTGGAAGCTGGCGAGTGCAATCCCTTTATTTTATAGATGAGGAAGTGAAGCCTGAGAGATGTGACTACCCCAAAGTAGATGCCTGAGGGGGGGCTCCCATTAGGAGAGACCCAAACTGAGTGATGAGTTCAGGGCACAGAATACCGCCCCCCCCCCCCCCATGATGGCCTTGTGATTAGTCAAGACATCTGGATCAAGCCAGCATCTGTGAGGAGAGAAGTCTGCAAACTCCCTCAGTCAAAGAATGATGGAAGTGGAGGTCAAGGTTGAGAAGGGGAAGAGAGAGAAGGAGGAGGGAAGAAAAGAGAGGAAGAAGAGAGGAGGAGAAGGATGAGGAGGGGGAGAGAGAGGAGGAGGGAAGAAGAGAGAGGAAGAAGAGAGGAGGAGAAGGATGAGGAGGGGGAGAGAGAGGAGGAGGAGGGAAGAAGAGAGGAAAAGGAGAGAAGGGTGAAGAGAGGGAGAGAGAGAGGAGGAGGGAGGAAAAAAGAAAGGAGGAGAGGAGGAGAAGGATGATGAAGAGGAAAAGACAAAGGAGGAGAAAGGAGCATGGGGCAGAGGGAAGAGTAACAGATTTAGAGATGGGGCCTGTGCTCAAAATCCAACTTTGCAATTTATTGCCATGTTACCTTGGGGAAAGTCATTTATTGTTTCTGAACCTCCCATCTTCTCATCTTTAAAATGAGGGAATTTGATTAGATGACCTCCAATATCTTTTCCAACTCTCAAGCTATGATCCTAAGGAGAGAGAACAATAAGAAAAAGTCCAGCTAAGAACTGAAAATTGGAAGTTATGAGTACAGTGGCTCCTCTGGCTCCCAGTCCATGGGATTTGCTCATATTCCTTATGCCCAGTGAGAGCAGCCAGCTCTTGGTCAAATGGACAAGTTTGGGAAGCTGATTTTGATCGAACCCTCCTTCTCTGGGCCTTCTCCACCACATCAGGAGCCCTCCTTTCAGGAGATGTGCTGATGTGACTTTAAGACTGATTCATCCTGCAGATGAGTTTTCCCTCCCAGGAACCTGTTCTTTTTATCAAATTCTCAACACTTTTTCTTGCCCAGATTACTGTAATTGCCTCCCAATTGGTCCCATCCACCTTTTGAACTGTAGTTTGAGGAATCTTCCTGATGCTTCGTTCTGATGCTATATCTCCCTGCACAGTTCTCAGAAGTCTTCAGGGAATCCCCATGGTCAACTGGACAGTCAGACCAATCAATAAGCACTTAGTATCTGCCTACAGTGAGCTAGGGGCTCAGTGAGGATACAGAACAACAATCAAACAGCTTCTGCCCTCAAGGAGTTTCCTTTCTTGCCGTAAAATACTCCTTATCTTGGCATTCAAGTACTCCAACATATCTTTTAGACTTTATTTCATTCCACTCCGTGCTCTCTATCCTTAAATCAAATTGAATTACTTCTTATTCCCTTAACTTGTCTCCATGCCATTTCCTGTGCCCCTCCAAACCCCCTTACTTACAGACACATCAATCTACTTCAGTCTGTTGAAATGCTTCCCTTTTCCTTTTGCCTGTTTGAAGTTTGCCTTAACATTTTGATTTTACTTTTAATAATACATATTTTACCTAATTTACATTTACCAATGTAACCCTTTCCTTCCCCTTCCCAGAGAGCAATTCCTTATGACAAAGAAAAAAACAACAACAGGAAAACATCTTTCAACAGAAATAACTGAAATGAGGGGAGAAGCCTTCTTATATCTCTTCTTTGGGCCAAGTTTGGTCACTCTAATATGGTGGCATTCAGTTTTAATTGTTTTGTTGTTGTTTTATGCATTGATACAGTCATAGCCTTGAGTGTATTGCTTTCTGGGTTCTTCCTGTTTCACTTTGGATCAAGTCATATAAATCTTCCTGTTCTCTCTACAAGTTCATATTCATTGTTTCTTTTAGCATCATAATTCCCCACTACATTCACATACCACCAGTTGCTTAGCCATTCTCCTATTTCTTGAAAGTCTACCTTAATGAAATTCAATTGAGTGTTTAAACCTCCATTGTCCTGATCCCAAGGCACTCAGAAAGTTAGTAGCATCACATTCCAGGGCAGAACTCCAATGTACAAAAACTATTCTCAGTCATCCAAGGTGTGTGTCTTGAGCCAAGGAAGCTTCCTCTCATCTCTGGCTGGGCATCATCTTAACCTGACCACCAGTCAGGAGAATAAAAGTCTGAGAAATCGAACAGCAATCAGGGAACTTTACATGCTGACCACCACCTCTGCCAGCATCCATCCACATTCCTGCCATCAGAATGGCAGAATTGGAAACCTTCCCCAATAAATGAAACTCCACATTACAGCAGAGACCAGGCTAATAAGTCTTGGTTGAAGGCAGGGATTATTTTATGTTTTATTTTTATTCTGGTCCATAGTAGGTGCTTAATAAATTTATGCCAATTTGTATATGTTTGCATCTATTGACTTTATATTTAGAGCATATTTATGTTATATGTACTCACTGTCTCCTCATTAGAATGTAAGCCCTTTGTGCGGAGGGCTTGTTCTGATGCAGCTAGGAGGCTCAGTGGATAAAGTGCCAGGTCTGGAGATGGAAGGTCCTAGGTTCAGTTTGGTTTCAGACACTTTCTAGCCATGTGACCCTGGGAACGACTCTTAACCCCCATTGTCTAGTCTTTACCACTTAATAGCATAAATTTTAAGACAGAAGGAGAAAGAAAGAAAGAAAGAAAGAAAGAAAGAAAGAAAGAAAGAAAGAAAGAAAGAAAGAAAGAAAGAAAGAAAGAAAGAAAGAAAGAAAGAAAGAAAGAAAGAAAGAAAGAAAGAAAGAAAGAAAGAAAGAAAGAAAGAAAGAAAGAAAGAAAGAAAGAAAGAAAGAAAGAAAAAAGGGAGGGAGGGAGGAAGGAAGGAAAGAAGGAAGGAAGGGAGGGAGGGAGGAAGGAAGGAAGGAAGGAAGGAAGGAAGGAAGGGAGGAAGGAAGGAAGGAAGGAAGGAAGGAAGGAAGGAAGGGAGGAAGGAAGGAAGGAAGGAAGGAAGGAAGAAAGGAAGGAAGGAAGGAAGGAAGAAAGGAAGGAAGGAAGGAAGGAAGGAAGGAAGGAAGGAAGGAAGGAAGGAAGAAAGGAAGGAACGAAGGAAGGAAGGAACGAAGGAAGGAAGGAAGAAAAAAGGAAGGAAGGAAGGAAGAAAAAAGGAAGGAAGGAAGGAAGGAAGAAAAAAGGAAGGAAGGAAGGAAGGAGGGAAAGAGGGAAGGAAGGAAAGGAAGGAAAGGAAGGAAAGGAAGGAAAGGAAGGAAGATGGATAGAAAGAAATACAAGTGAATCTCCCAGGTCAAAGTCCAACCAAGAGGGAATATAGCTGAACTGTGAACTCCAGCTCCAATTCCTGATTCCTCTCATCTATAGAGGAAAGAAGACCTTCTACACAGAAGAGTGTGTACTGAGACCTGGAAGAAGGCCAGAAGCTGTGGGCCTGGAATGGGGTGGGAAGAGGAAGGAGGCACATCTGGCCTTTTGGAAAGCACAAGTTCATGTCGTGCCAAGGGATGGAGGCAGGTATAGGTGACGGCCCCACGGGAGACCTACAGTTCTCAGGTGAGCAATTTCTAGCGAGTCTTGGCAAGTCCCTGGTACAAGCTCATTGTCTTTCCTTGGTCTCCATAATTCTGCCAGTGTATATAGGGCCTTGATGCAAAGCAGCATCCTCCTGTATGATGGTGGCACACACCTCTGGTGAACATGCACCCATCAACAGCAAGAGGGTCTTTAAGCAGGAGAGATGTTGTGTTGGAAGAAAGCATTTGGGTTGCTTTTCTTTTAAATATTCCTTTCCTTCTCCCCAATGAGCTGATGCATCTAAACAAATAAATTCCAAGATTCTGGCAGGACTATCGTGTGGCTGCTAGCCCCGAATCCCATAGTCTCCCAAGAAATGAAAATAAACCACTTGAAGGGCATAGGAGAGGTGCGGGGGGGGGGGGTAGGAAGCTGCAATATAGTACAAGCAAGGAATTAAAAAATAGAACCAGACTGAAGGAGGACATCCAAAAAACACATGAGGGAAAGATGAAAAGTATGAAAGGGAGGGAGGAGTCATGGGTGGCCTTTGTCGTCTGCTAGTGTCCTCACAATGTCAAGAGGAAGTAAGGGAAGGGGTATCTAGGTGATTCAGTGGATAGAGAGCTAGGTCCTGGGTTCAAATATGATCTCAGATACTTCCCAGCTGTGTGACCCTGAGCAAGTCACTTATCTTCCGTTGCCTAGCCCTTACCACTCTTCTGTCTTAGAACCAACACTTAGTATTGATGCTAAGATGGAAGGTAAGTTGTTTGTTTGTTTTTTAAAGAAAAGAAAATAAGGGAGACCCCATGCAGGTTAGGAAAGGCTCTCCCTGGGAGAACTTTTGGGAAGAAATGGACATAAATCACAGGATGAGCCAATGTGGAGGACTGTACATAGTCGCTAAGAATATTCATAGATCATAAATTCAGTAGGTATGTTCCATTGTCTCTCTGCTAAAGGGATAGGGACCAAATCTGGGATTTCATTATTATAGGGAACAAGTATTTATTAATTAAGCTTCTACTGTATGTCAATCACCATGCTAGGCATTGCATAAATATTACTTCATTTGATTCTCACAACATGTAGGTAGGGGCTATTATTATCCCCATTTTATAGTTGAAGAAACTGAGACAGACCAAAAAATGATGACCTACCTAGGGTCACCCAGCTAGAAAATATCTGAGACCAGTTTTGAACTCAGATTCTTCTTGAATCCAGGCCCAATGAATTCTTGAATGAAGAAACTCTTCTATTAGTGTACGGAGGCTCCTTTTTTGCACCTTATAATTTTAGAGCTTTGCCTAGAGCCCTGAGAGATTAAATGATAGCTGAGGGTCACACAGACATATGTATCTTGAACCTAGGACTTGAATCCAGGTCTTTCTGACTCTAAGACCATATAGTACTCTATGTTTCTCCTTTTTCCACTTCAGGCCTCCTAGCAATGATCTTGGACTACCTCTGACCAGTTTATTCTCTCTTCCTTTTGTCCAGGTAACCTTTAACACCATAGTAAGAATGATGATGACCAACTCTCACACCTGGGCTTTCCTCTTGGGCTTAGCCATCCTATAGGCACTAGAAAGAGAGAAAGAGGTGCATTGATGAGAGGAATTACATATTTGTGCACACACACATGCACATAGCTAGAGACTGGCTCCCTGGAGTAGAAGACTGGGCATCTGTGAGACCCTTCTGGTAGCTGACAGATGTCCAGAAGCCAGAGAATTTCTGGCTTGAGCTGGACGCCACAGGAATGTGAGCTGGCAGCCGTGATGGAATGCCCAGATTGAGCCTCTTGGACAAGAGACCGAGTCACAATTTGGAGCAGCAAACACTGAACTTGACCTTCACTGGTACTGAGAGTTATATGAGTGATGTCTCTCCTTTAGGAAAATGGGACTGACGCAAAGGGAAGAAGAGCCCTTCCCCCTAGAGGGGGATCAGAAGGTTAAAACTAGGATGAGACAATTAGAGGGAATGTGTAGGGCATTGGGGGAAGAAAGACTCACCAGAGAGGGGAAGAGTTGTCTCAGTTGTGTTCCTGAGCGCCATTTGTTTCTGTATCACCTCTTCTTGTATGTATCCCAAAAGCCATAAATATTTGAAAAAAAAAGTTGAAAAATTAAAAAAAAATTTGAAAAAACCAAGATATTTCTTGGTCTGGATCTGGGAGTCCATTAATATCAGGATCTCTAGGAATAGATTTTTTAAAAAAAATCACCCTTACCTTCCATCTTAGAAATCAGTACTATGTTTTGGTTACAAGGCAGAAGAGTGGTAAGAGTTAGGTAATGGGGGTTAAGTGACTTGCCTGGAGTCACACATTGAGGAAGTATTTGAGATCAGATTTGAACCCAGGACCTTCCTATCTCTAGTCCTGGCTCTCTATCCACTGAGTCACCCAGCTACTTCCTCCCAGAGCCGATTATTAAAAATAATTTTTTGTTATCATACTAGAACTATGATTTTATTGATGAAATAATCTCTGGACTTTTGTTGTTCAGTCATTTCAATTATTTTCAAATCCTCATGACCCCATTTGGGTGCTTTGCAATATAGAAGTGTTTTGCATGACAATAAAACTGAAAAAAAATCTAGCTGAAAAGCAAAATATATTATTTATTTATTATCTATTTTATTTAACTATGAAGCATGATTATAATAAATGTGGAAAGGCATTAAAAATTAAAATGGTCACCTTAATATTAAGTGTTATTGTTTAAAATGTCATGGATGAAATCTGGCCTCAGACACTTCCCAGCTGTGTGACCCTGGGCAAGTCACTTGACCCCCATTGCCTAGCCCTTACCACTCTTCTGCCTTGGAGCCAATACACAGTATTGACTCCAAGACGGAAGGTAAGGGTTTTAAAAATTAAAAAAAAATGTCATGGATGTGGGCACATGCCTCAAATCTCCACTCATCCCTCCTAGTTGATTCCTTGATGTCCAACAACCCTCCCCAATCCATAAAGCATTGGAGAATCATGGCGGACCCATAAGATGTAAAGAGAAGAAATGGTCTAACATCTTTGGAGACAGTCATTGGGCAAGGGCACAATCCATGACCAAAAGGGATCATTTTCAAGGATTGCTGCTCAACCCAACCCCAGGATCTTAACTCTACTGGTAGCCAGGGCGATAGAGTCAATGAGCCATTGATGCTTCACTGTGAACAGGACCCTGATCAAACTAGACTCTATGGGGATTTGTAAAGCCAATGTAAAATAAATAGGAGAGGATGTTCCCTGTATGATGCATAATATATAAGAAACATTATCCTTCAGGGTCCCCAGGCTGGTCTTTTCTGTTATTGGGGAGCCCCCAAACCACTGAAAAAGCCAAGCTGAGTCTTTGAGAATTCTCTTTGAGAATGTCTCTATTGACAGAGACATCCTGACCAAGGAGTCCCCTTTGATCATCATAGGCAGATTGATCTGAGAAGAGGAGGATAGACCTTGATTTCAGGGAGAAATAATCTCTGCCTTTAAGAATAATTCAATGTGCTTTTGGGTGTCTGTTCTAATGGGGAAAGTGAAAGGTTACATCCAAATAAACATCCATGGTCCTCTTATAAACATTTATAATCTTCCAGTTCCTTTTTGTGGTGTGGAAGTAACCTTAGGTTCTTGGGGGTCTAGAGAATGCTCCCAAACCAGAAGGTTTTGAGAAGGGATCTGACAAATTGTGTATCTGTCATCTGAAGATGAGCCTGAGTTTTGGAGTGACATCACCAAATGTTAAATAATAATAATAATAACATTTAATTTTTATATATAGCATTTTAATATTTGTGGAGCACAATACAGATGTTATCTCATTGATCATTACAACAACCCTTGGAGGGAGACGCTATTACTTTCTCCATTTTTTGGATGAAGGAAACTGAAACAAACAGATTGACTTGCCCAGGGTCACACTGCTTGAAAATATCTTTGGCAAGATTTTAACTGGAGTCTCCTGGTCTCCAAGTCTAACACTCTCCCCACTAAGCCACTAGGTCTGGTCAAGTCTTATGTTTGGGTTTAAAACATCAAATTCAAGGGCAGCTGGGTAGCTCAATGGATTAAGAGCCAGACCTAGAGATTCAAATGTGGCCTCAGACACTTTCTGGCTACGTGACCCTGGGAAAATCATTTAACTCCCATTGCCTAGCCCTTACGGTTCTTCTGACTTGGAACCAATATATAGCATTGATTCTAAGGTGGAAGGTAAGAGTTTAAAATAATAAAAAATGAATAAAATAAAGCATCAAATTCACAAACATCCTATAGGGGAGGTATGGCTCAGTTGCAGTTTCTTTGAAAAAGATGTATTCATTAAACAAACAAACAACCTTTACCTTCTGCCTTAGAATCAATGCTATATATTGGTTCCAAGTCAGGATGGGCAATAAAGACTAGGGGATGGGGGTGAACTGACCCATGCAGGATCACACAGTGCCTCAGGTCAGATTTGAACCTAGAACCTCCCATCTTGAAGCCTAGCTCTCTGTCCACTGAGTCACCTGCTGCCTCTGATCTATGTATTATAATAAATTATAATCTCCATACAAATAAACATTAATATAGTCATCAAGAAAGCTGTTTAGGCTTTAAGCAAGGTGTTGAGTACTAGGGAGGGAATATCCCATTGCATGCTGCCCAGGTATGACCACATCAGAAGTGCTGCGTTCAGTTCTGAGAGTCATATTTAAGGAAGAAAATGGACAGCTGTAGTGTCCAGAGGAGGGAGTCAAGGGGAAAGGACTCTAGTTTTTGCCATTGTGGCAGATAAAGGGAAGAACTGGAGATGTCTAGCTTAAAGAACACTTAGGCAGGGATATGCTGGATGTGGTGAAGTATTTGAAGGGTCTTGGGTTAGAAGAGGGATTCTATTCATCCTTTCTTGGTTCCATAAGACAGAAGTAGGATCAATGGGTGGAAACTATGAAGAGCCAAATTGATTATGGAAGAGCTTCCTAACAATGGGAGGGAGCTCTCTACAAGTAGGGTGGGTGCCAGAGGAGGTAGGGAGTTCTCTATCACTAGAGGTGTTCAAGCAAAGGTTTGGTGGAGCTTATAGGAGAGGGGATTCTTGCTTAGGTTTGTTACCCTTTGAAGTCACTTCCTACTCTGAGATTCTGTGCCTGGGAAGTCAGAAGATGACTGACAAGAATCTGGCCAGGTCATATAGACTGATGGGGAAGCTCTCAAAGGAGAAGATGGTAGCCAAAAGGTGATCTGATGGGGCAGTGAGGAGCAAGGGGTTTAGCATTTTCTCCTCTTGGCCCAGTATATCTGGACATGAGAGAAAGAGTACCTGTTAATAGAGACAGTGGCCAGGAATACAGCACCTTTCAGAGGGAGTCAGCTTTCTGTGAACACAAGATAGAGCATGGAGGAGGCAGGGGAAGTTAGGTGGTTAGGTGGATTGAAAGCCAGGCCTAAAGATGGGAAATCCAGGGTTCAAATCTGGCATTAGATACTTTCTAGCTATGTGACCCTGGACAAGCCATTTAATCCTCTAGCCCTTACCATCCTTCTGCCTTGGAACCAATACATAGTATTGATTCTGAGAAAGAAGGGAAGGGGAAGGAAGGAAGGAAGGAAGGAAGGAAGGAAGGAAGGAAGGAAGGAAGGAAGGAAGGGAGAAAAGGAGGAAGGAAGGGAGAAAAGGAGGAAGGAAGGAGGGAGAGAAAGAGGGAAGGAGGGAGGCAGGAAGGAAGGCAGGAAGGCAGGCAGGCAGGAAGAAAGGAAGGAAGGAAGGAAGGAAGGAAGAAAAGAAGGAAGGAAGGAAGAAAGGAAGGAAGGAAGGGAGAAAAGGAGCAAGGAGGGAGAGAAAGAGGGAAGGAGGGAGGCAGGAAGGAAGGCAGGAAGGCAGGAAGGAAGGAAGGAAGGAAAGAAGGTAGGAAAGAAATCTTGCCTCTGCTGCTTCCTATCTGTGTGACCTTGTGTACCTCATTTTCTTCATCTGTAAAGTGGGGATTCTTTCAGATCTTTCCTTTCACCTCTAAATTTATGGTCTCTGATTCAATGACAGCCTAGATCCTTTGCTTTATCTCAAGGTAATGGAAGATGTATAGCAAGAAAATAATGTGTCTATGAAGCATACTTGAGACCTGGTATAAGAGGCCCTGATCCTGGACAGAATCCTGGCATTGGGAGACCTGGAGTCTGGACAGTGTGTGGTCATGGAAGGATGAAGCACTGTTGCTTATCTTGTCTGGAAAGCTAGGGAGAATAATTTTTTTAAAAAATCTTACCTTCTGTCTTAGAATTGATATTAAGTATTGGTTCCAAGGTAGAAAAGTGGTAAGGGCTAGGCAATGGGAGTTAAGTGAATTGCCCAGGGTCACACAGCCAGGAAGTGTCTGAAGTCAGATTTGAGCCCAGGACCTCCTGTCTATAGGCCTGAGCCACCTAGCTGCACCCGGAGAATAACTCTTAACCTCTCTCTACCTGCAATGCACTAGCCATTCCAAAGTTCCTTGGATTCCCACAGGGATTGGGGGTGTTCTTATGAAGCACTGGGTCCCTCATTTCACAGTCTAAATAATACCTTGGGAATGAAGGACTATCAAATAAAGTGATAATTAGTGGTTTTTGTTTCTGTGGAAAGCTGCTAGAATCTTTTAATTTATTTAAAGGGTTGGAATGCTAGAGAACCCAGCAAATATTTGAATTAATTCTTCATTTTTTCAAACAAATTATTCTTACTAAAAGTGTTTCTAGGGGCAACTGGGTAACTCAGTGGATTGAGAACCAGGCCCAGAGATGGGAGGGTCCTAGGTTCAAATCTGGTCTCAGACACTTCCCAGCTGTGTGACCCTGGGCTAGTCACTTGACCCCCATTGCCTAGCCTTTACCACTCTTCTGCCTTAGAACCAATACCCAGTAGTGATTCTACGATGGAAGGTAAGGGTTTTAAAAATAAAATAAGTATTTCTATGCTACTAAAGTACTACATGCCCTTCTAATGTCCCTCTAAAATGCTTACGTCCTAAAACTAAGCCACACTCTATCTCAGTTATGGATCACTTCATTAACATTCACTGAGTGCCTGTGTGCCAAGGCATCATCAGCTTGGATGGAAAGGCTGTGTCATTGAGAAGCGTGGCTGTCTTGTCCCCTCTTGAGCCAGTGACTTTCAGAAACAAGGATCCAGGACAGTGCTGGCTTGAAGGTCTACTAAGGCAGGAAAGCTAGAAAAAAAGCACAGGGCAAGTTGTTTTTTACTTTGCTCCTTTTATTAACAATGTAATCATTGGCTTCTATTGGCTGCCACCCACTCTTTCCTTAAATCAACTCAAGATTTCATTTTATTTTCTTTGCCTTTCTAGGCAAGATTTTAATTCTTGAAAGGTGCTGGTGGTCAGATTCAAATATCTGAGAATGAGACATAATTTTAGGCTAGATTGCAAATATAGCTTGGTTGTAAATAACATTCCTTGTCCCCTCCCTCAAATTAAAGTGGATATTTAACAAAATCCCCAGAGGTACGTCAAGACAAAATGAGTCCTCCAGGGAAAATACAGAAGTTACACACCCACACACCCAATGTATACATTCTCTCTCCCTCTCTGGATCAGATTCCTGTTCAATGTTTTCCTTCCTTTTCCTTCAAAGGTAGTCTGATTCCCTTTCTCCTCCCTTACACTCTCTCATTCCTCCCTCCTACTCTTTCATTCTCTCTCATAGCCACCATTTCTCTTTTCTCCATATATATTCTCTTCAAATCACCCCCACTCTCTCCCTCTCCCACTGGCATCCTCTGGTCCTCTCCCATAGGAGAGCAGTCTTAGATACTCCCTCACATAAAAATGCATTCCTCCTTTACAAATACCCTCTTATCTCCCATATCTTTTTCCCCACCCACAGGTGCCTACTCCAGGTCTCCCAAAGGAAGCTTAGATCCATATGACCTCTCTAGACTCATACTCTTCAGCCTAACTCTCTAGCATTCACCTTTACACATTATCCTTTAAAAAAAAAAAAAGCAGACTCAATCCTACACATTGATTCTTTTGTTGACTCATTTTATAGACTTATTCTCGCCTCAGTCTTGGGCAATTGGGCAAATCACTTAACCCCTCTTGGTCCCCAGCTTCCTCATCCATAAAATGGAGATAATCATGCCTCTAACTCATGGGGTTGTTCTGTGGATTGAATGAATGAGTGTAAAGTGTTATTTAAACCTTTGACTACTACTTTATACCCAGGAGCAAGTATTCCACTCACATCTTCACATTTTTTATCTCTAACAGTTTTTCTCCCCCCATTCTTCTAACCACATTCTGATTTTCACCCTCTCTCATATCCACAAATAAAATTCCAACACAGGAAGTGAGTGAGTGCATTACTCAGACTGGAGAGAAAAGAGGGTCTATTTTTAGCACTGTCTGATTGGGACACCAGACTAGAAAACTTATCTTCAATCCTCCCCTCCATCCACGCCCTCCCAATCTCTCTAACACTCCTTACCCAGCTAGCTCAGTTTGGATGGATTTCCCAAACTCTTTGGGGCAATCTGCCATTTTCCTTTTTTGGACCCACTTCTTAAATTCACAAAACAGTGGTTAATTCACCAAACCTTCATTTTGAAAATTTATTTAGAAAAAAAAATTAACATGGGCAAATGAGATACTTCAGTGTTACAACAGAGTATAGAAATGTCTAGCAATAGTCCAATAATTTGATCTTTAAATACAAAATAACCACATGAACACCTAATATACAGGTTTTGTTTGAATACATATTTATTAGATAAATATTAGGTTGTCACATCATCTAACTACATACAGTTTTGCAAGACTAGAAATCACAATTAGTTTTCTGACCAGTTTAAAGTATGAAATGATTGCATTGTACATACGATGTACAAACAAAGACAATGACCATTTCTGCAAGTTACTTCCAACCGTACTTACATGGGGGCTCGTGCGCAATAGGCGAGCACGCACTGCGCCTGTGTGTGGGCATGTGTCATTCACCTCTGATCATGATATCAAAAATTGTACAAAGTATGAATTTGGTTACAATCTTTTTAAATCTCCTTTATTTTCTTCATTGTTTTCTTAGCACCCTAAAAATACACAGGTGATAGGACTAGCACATTGAAGCTAAAGAGTACATGTAGGTAAAATAAAAACAGGACAAAGCAAAACTTTCCACACAGGGTCAGTGTATATTACAGAGTGTGAATCCAATGTGGAGACTTCACAAACGCTAACAGACAGGATCTATTTTTTTTTTCCACATGAGATGGAGCTCCAAGCTTTTTTTTTTGTTTGTCTTTTTTGCAAAATAAAATCAAATGCACATTCCAAGGAAGATGAATGCATCTCTGTTAACAGGTCTCTATTTCTCATTTACATATATACAGACGTGTCCCTTGAGTCTCTGCTGCTGACACGGAGGTGTCTGGATGGGTCAGTCCTAAGTTCTATCAGTGAGCAGAAGTGTAGGTCTCTGTGGGTTAATTAGGGCTTCCATTGGGGAAGGAGGGGAAATATATATATACATATATATTTTAATCTGGAAAAAAAAATCTACTGGGAATTTGATACACAAATAAAGCTTTAAAAAGCCCAAAGGGTGGGGGTGCTCATATGTCTTTCACGGAGCTTTCCCACCCACCCCCATCCCACCTTGTAACTAACTTTGGCAACATGGACACAAACACGCCAGTAGATCCCATGATCAGGTTTCCTTTAGGTATAGCTGGGCACCTTTGGAGATTCTGATGGCTCCAACAGGTCTATTCACCAAGACATGAATGGTAGGCACCATCTTGGGATTCGAGAGCCACCCTTGCTTACAAAATTATCATCTCCATTCGAGTTTACCTCTTTGCTGATCTTACTCTAGGTAATAGTGCCTTTGACAGCTTAAAAAAAAAAAAGAGCCAGAGCCTGGACCCCCTTTCATAGCTCATCTCTCTCGTCCCCCAAATGATGAGGGAAAGGCTTCCATGAAAATTCTTGGTGTCTCTCCATCACTGCCTGTTTGAGAAAGCTGACACTTAGGTCTAAAGGAAAATGCTTGATGGAAGCTGCCTTGCTGGGCAAAGCCAGGAAACTTGTTCTTCCTAGGAGAGGAGCATTTAGAATTGGGAAAAGAGGAAGCAGGTGCTGATTTGTCCTAGGAAACTATGCTGCAGTACATATAGGGAGTGTGGCACTGGGGGGTAGACAACTCATCATTCATGGGCAAATCAGAAAGGTCCCAGAGATGGCCACAATACCTGGCAGCTAAGGACCCTTAGATTCTGTCGAGGGGCTGACCTTCCCACAGAGATCACCCCATACAGAAGACAATGGACTGGCCTGTTCTCCCCCCACCCCCCAAATCACATTCTATCCCAAGTGTGTGTGTATGTATGTATGTGTCTGTATGTGTGATTGGGATGGAGAGGTGGTGGAAGATGGCAGGGCACACCAGGGGTGGTAACATCTGGAACACTACTGGAAACAATCCAGATTCTACTCATGCTGTTTGTTTAGCTCTTTTCTCTACTGCCAAAGGATTTGGGAAATGGATCAAATGGGCGAGCTGACATCTTTAAAATAAAAAGAAATTTCATTCCCTTAAGTCTGTAAAAAGAACCTTTGATTTTTTTTGTTTTACTTTTTTTTAAAAAGGACTCATTTTTTTCATCTTCAGTCAAGGTATTTAAAAACAACAGCAAAGGATATAACCAGGTCATGAAAATGTTGAATATTATCAAAGACGATACTAAAATATTCACAAAGATATTTACAATAGTGATCCTTAAAATAATTGATTTTGCATACTGAACAACTCGTCATCTGAGAAAAATGCAAAAAACCAAACCAACTAGTACAAAGAAGGTGTGATGGCAAATTCTCTACAGAAAACCTGGTACAGTCTGAATATGGGAGACTGGGAATAAATGAAAGTGACCACTGTTTCCTGTAATATCTACAGCAAGGGGCTACAGGTGCCCAGAGGTATGTGGGGGAGGACAAAGATTAGCTCTGGGGGCAGTGGTGACAGCAAGGAACTTGAAGCAAAGAAATGACAGGTTCGAGCGAATGGGAGCCAGTCCAGCATCGTCTGAGCCCAGAGCAGGCCATTTACAGAAAGAAACATAAGCTAAGCCCAAATGAAATCATACATTACAATGGAGATAGGGAGATTGGGGCAGGGGCATGAATATCTGGAAAAGTGGTAACCAGGGGGCTTTGAAGAAACAGATGGATGGACAAGCAGAAAACACTTCATGTCACAACGGGCAGAGAGTGTCAGGCTAATTCTAAACCACCAAGGGAGAAGAATGGTACATGAAACCGAGTTGAGATATGACCCCTTAGACAGCAGGTTGGCACGTGTGCATGTCTTGTGTCATGCTCCCTGGAAGGCATGGCACACCAAGATGTGCATGGAATCATTGGGGCTGGAGATGCAGCCCGTCAAGTGGCATGGACAGAATAACAGAAGGGGTGACACACAACAATGGCTTTCAATGGACCCCCCAAGACCAAGCCATACTCAGCCCGGGTCTCATCTCCCTTCTTTCTGAAAGCTCTGATGTTTAATGAGACAGAAAAAGGACCTGGGAGGGTGAGGGGTGGGCAGTGTATGTGAAGGCTAGAGAACATGTAACAGCCTTGAAGACTGAATGGGGAAAAAGAACTACCCCCTTCCCCAGCCCCCCAAAGTCACTCATTTATCAAATTCCACTGGTCCTTTCTGCAGACGATTTAAAACCGACTTTCTCATTCTTTTGTGTATTTTTAAAAAGGACTATGTTGGGAGGAAAGGTATACATTACTGTGTCTGCCTCCTGACAGGTTTGTCCTCTTCTTTCCCACATTTTCAGCTCCCCCCTCCCTGATCCCTCTCCTCCTTCCTCAGGGAAACAGGCTGAGGTTCTTTTCCCATTGCTGGTTGAGGGAACTGTAGGGTCCTCTTGTGATTCAAACGACCCAGTGGCCATTCTCTCTACTGTCCATGATCTTAGAGAACTCTATGGTTCCCTCTTCCCGCTGGAACCCAAAGACAAAACAGCTCTCCCTCCCTGATCCCTTCCAAGGCTTCCCATCTCCATCCATTCTCTCTGAGCCTCTGTGTAGCATGATCCCTTGCAGGGACTGTCTGGGCTAAGAGGTCAGGGATCAACAGTGAGAACCCTCAGCTCCAGGCAGAAGAGGGGAGAAAGAATGGTCTGCTCTGGCCTGGTGAGGTTCTTTCTTGGACGGTTTGTGCTTTTCCGGTGGTGGTGACTTCGGCAGCTCCGGCCAGCACCCATAGGACACTCCCATATAGGCTACCCCTCCCCAGGATACCGTGCCTGTTCCATCCATCTCTCTCCATATTTCTGGTTCTGTGACTGCTCAGAAGATGTCCAGTCTGGGAAATTGGTGGATGGGGAGATTTCTCAGTTTCAAAAATGGAAGACCCCTGGGTTAGAAGGTTGTTTTCTGACACTGGGTCAGCATGGGAGGAATTGGTGGGACTGGGGGGAGAGAGAGCCACTTTCTTATCCTTGCTGAGCTAGAGATGTGCTGGGATGGTTTTCTCCATCACAAGGCTCTTCTTATAGGATTGTGTTGGACATGGGCAGAAATGCAGCTGCCCTGGGCTTTAGGCTTTGTCGTGCCAGGGCCAGGAGTAGGTGGGCGCTCTAAGGGCCCCCCAAACCCTGTGGTCTAGGTACCACTTCTTCTGCAGTCTCTCCACTGAGTGCCAATGGTTCTGAGAAGGTGATAGTAGGAAGAGACCTCACCCCACCTCCAAATGAGAAGTTCTGGGGTGGAGAAATATGTGTGTGTATGTATGTGTGTATGTGTGTATGTGTTTGCATGCGTGTGCATGTGTGTACGTGTTGGGAAGGGAAAAGGGACTGATTAAAAGCCGAGGGCTTCAGTTGTTCTCAAAAAGTGAGAGAAGGTCATCGTTGCTATTGCTCGGCAGGTCAGGAGGGTCCAGGTACGAGAGCAACTCATCTGGATTCGTGAGTTCTGGAAGAAGCTGGAAAACAAAGATGGGGAAGGGAATGAGAAGGATGGCCACTGATCGCTGAAGGCAGGCACCTCTGGGGGGTCACTCTTCCTCCTGCTGCCCTCCAGAGAGCTTGGGGCTCTTGGCCCAAGGTCACATGGGACCACAACTTACGGAGCTATTTCTATTCCTGAAGAAGGAAGAGCATGAGCTCACTGGCCTAGAGAGCTAGAATGCCACCATGTCCAACCCCTTCTTTTTTTGTGGGGGGAGGAAACAGACTCAGAGAGTTCATGTGATTTGCCCAAGATTCACACCACTGTTCAAGGGCAGATTTGGGATTTGAACTCAGGTCCAATGCCTGCTACCCACCACCAAAACCCATCCTGCCCCCACTGAGGGGCAAAAGGCTGGCAGCGAGGTTTAACTCGAAGCTTCATCTCACTTCACTACTGAGCTGATATGGCTGGAGTGCAGGGCTGAAGCCATTCCTGGATGGCCAGGATGAATACTGTGAGCTAGATCTCTAGGAGGAACCTCACCCAAAGGCTGAGAAGGTATTTCTGCTGAGTGCTAGGGGCATGCGCATGTTGGATTTTGGGGTTCCTAGTCCCATATCCTGCTAATCCCCTTTCTGAGAACGAATCCCTACCCTCTGCTCTCAGCAAGTACTTCTGTGCAGGTTCAAATGATCACCTGCGATCTGGAGCCAGGACTCATGCCCCAGTCTCAGAGTTTGTGAGGGATGACTTGTGCAGCTACTCTGTGCCAAGTGCTAGTGGGAACCCACTGAACTGGGTGATGCGGTCAGCTTCTGTTCCCTTGCTCACCCCTCCTCCAAATTCCTGCTCTGTCACCTTGATAGAGCATTGACCAAGTCTGGATTCATTGTGGGATAACTATAGACTGATGAAGGGTCTACAGTGCCCTGGGTCTTGTCTAAATGCTCCTTCCTTCTCCACTGTTCTGGTGTTCTTTTTCTTCTGAACAGACAGGGGGCTTCAGCTGGGGAATCCCAAGACACTCTTGTAATGGTCACATCCTAGCTCACCTTAATGGAAGCATTTTCTTAATGACCATTTTTTCTCCCAGAGGCAAAGCTCTGAATAATAGGCCAGAATGTGGGGCAAGAGGCCAGGGCAATGCTTGTGGAAAGGGCTGGGAGTGAGGGAGGAAAGAGGACATATCTAAGGGGATGATGTTAATGGCAGATCTAAAAATCTCATTACTCGTGCGTCTCAAAGAGGATTTGTTAGGGGCTTTTTTGGGGGGGAGGCATTTAAGTATCTAATAGGGTGATTGGTTGATAAACTGCTATTTCACCTCATCCACAGTAATTAACTACTCGGTGATCTAGAACAGAGGTGTCAAATATGTGGCCTATAACGGCTTCCTTGTGTGGCATGAACAAGGTTCAAATGCAAATGGGAAATATTTAAGAAGATAAATAAAAATACAGTAAAATGCAGATAATGTTAATATGTGGTTTTCTAATGGGCAACTCTGAGGGTCCTTATGTATTTTTTAGTGGCTCCCATTTCCATGTGAGTTTGACATCACTGCTTTACAGGGAAAGAAGTTTCCTAACTAAGAGATGCTAAGTGGCTTTGAAGTCCCAAGGTAGCAGCTGCAGGAGGCATGGAACCATGGGGCTCGAGCACTTGCTTCAAATCTCTCCTGAGACTATCGGCATGACTTTGAGAAAGTCATCTAGCGTTGCCAGACCTCAGTTTCCTGGTCTGTAAAAACGAGGGGGTTGGCCTCGATAGCCTCAGAGGTCCCTTCCAGCTTTAGACCTACGATTCTTACCCTCGGTCCCTTGCTGGACAGCTAGAATCCTCCTTGTGGGAGGGCTGAGCAGAGCTCCCAACTCTTGTGTCTAGAATGCCTTACTTTATTTAGTGGTAGATGCTGACCTCTAATGGAACTGACCCCTTTCGGGGATGCTATTTCCTTTTCCCTTACTGGTCTCACTCTCTGGTAATTCTTTATCCAGCCCTCTCTTTTTTCTTCAATGACTCACACTGGGTTCTCCTCTCTCTGTAGTCTCTTTCCTGCAGATATTATGAATGCCCAATGTCTCTAAGGACTCAATCCATCTCTCCTTGGCCAGGAAGCCGAGGGTGCTGATGGTGGCCCAGGGAAAGGCGATTTTGATTGTATTAAGCCATCAATAATCCCTCCTACCCTGGGTGGCAAGACTGGGCTAGGAAGGGGGTCCCCAGTCACTCCCATGGTTGGCCCAGCTCTGCTTAGCCTCCAAACAGCCTAGCCTTCCCTTGACCCCGCCATCCCTCTCTCTATTGCCAACTCCCAGGGAGCCCCCCATAAGGCCACATGGAACGTGCAACAGAAGAGTTTAAAAAGCAGGCATGGATGACACATGGACCAATAAATCAGAGACACATACATGGACAAGACAGATAAAGGGACGCTTAAACTTCTTCTGGCTTCGGCTAATATCCTGCCCTCTGGTTCCCTCCACAGTGAGAGACAGAACGGTACAGACAGCAACAAACCCAAAACAGGAGAGGAAAGGGGAGAGAGAAGAGAGGAGAAAAAGAGGGCGGGAAGGGGGAATACCCCCTGAATGCCTCAAATTGCTGTAAGCTCAAAAACAGAAAAAGAAAAAAAAAGCCCAAACCCAAACCCCTAAGAAAAAATTGTATTAAGGAGGGGTGTGTTTGGGCAGAACAGACCAAGGATTTTTCCTTGGTTTTCTAAACCTGGAGGTCCAGGTAGAAGTGACAAAGGGTCTATTAATGAAGAAGGGAGAATCCCAAATGAAAGCAGGGAGAATAAATCTGTCCTGTCCTTTGGGGATGCCCCAGCCCTTATCTAGGTGAAGCCAGGATATGAGAAGAGATGTGTTGTCCGCACCCAACCACAGGAGCCCACTGGGCTCACACTCCCACCCCCACCTCCCCAGAAGGTGGGGGAGGTGCACCCCTTTGGTCACACATCCCACCTCCTCCTCCACCCCCTTCCCCTGTCCTCTCCCTCCTCCCCTCTCCCCCCCTTGTCTCTTGGGCACATCCAGGTGCCAAACCTAAATGCAGGCAGATGAGAGCGGTGACCCAAACTTACATCCAGCGAAGGTTCCGGCATGTCGGACGCTCCCTGTGCTCCGGCCTGACCCTCTAAGGCTGTGGAGGGGTTAAAGGTCAGGTCGCTGTGTGGATGGTTGCTGGGAGCAGCCTGAGGTGGTTGCCTGGGCGGCTGGGAAGGAGGAGGAGGAGGAGGTGGAGGAGGAGGAGGAGGAGCTGCCCCACTGTGATGTAATGGTGGCCCTGACTGGTTGCTGGGGTGTGGTACGTGCAAACCTTGTTGTATGGAAGTATGGGACTGATCAGAACTGCCAGGATGTGGGATCTGCGGAGGAGGAGAGAAGCAGGAAAAAAAAGAAAAGTGAGGTGACTAGGTACAGTGCACGAGATGCCTGAAGAAAATGAAAACCAAAACCAAAACCAACCGAAACAAACCAAAAACACCCTTTACACTGAATGCTTTTCCATCAAGAACAAAACAAAACAAAAAACCAAAGACGCCCCCCAAAAACAACCAACCAGGAAGGGCATGACCAGGAAGGAGGCGAAGGCCACTGCGCCATGAAGAAGGGGGACCACACTGGGTGTCTCTGGGGGAGACGAGGGAGGGAGAAGGGAGGGGGGGGAATGAAGGACTTCAAGAGACAAGCACAGACACAGAATCGGAGGAGCCTGGCCTCTTCTTCCCCAGCCCCTGCCCAGTCCCCCTACCACCCCCCCAAGTCTCCTCCAGTCTGGACACCGTCACAATGAACAAGAGCGTGGTCAGAAATGGAAAAGCAAAATGTGAATGTTTCGAGGTGCGGGGAGGCGAGTAAATGCTGGCTCTGGCCACAGCCACAGAACAGAGCTGGGGGGCAGCAGCTCATGGGGCAAGGAGCCTGCAGACACAGAGAGCAAAGCACCTGACCCACCATTGCTCTAGGTAGCCACGGGTACCCCCTGACAGGAGGAGGGAGCCGGGAAACCCAGCTGCTTCACGAATACCAGAAAGGGTTTCTTTGGCTGACACTGGGCACTTTCTGAGAGGTCTCACTGAGGAAAGGGACAATGTAACTGGGGTGCCCACTGGGGTGAGGGGACCTGAAGAAAAGGAGAGGTTTTAGAGTCAAGCGGCTCTCTTCCTCCCCTCCTGAAAAACCATGGCCGGGTGGAAGTCCAATCAAAAATCAGCTCCAAAGTCCTCCAAAACCCTAAATCGGAGGGAATTTTCTTCTACTGCAGTCAGCAGAAAAGGGGGGAACTGAAAAGCCAGTTACCACCCCAAAGTTATGGAAGGCAGATAGGGGGCATGCTGACAGGGAACCCATCACCTATTGGGGTAGCCCATTTTAAAGAGCATTAAGTAACTGTAAGGAAGTTCCTATATTGAGCCAAAACTGGATAGGGGAAGGGGTACCTCAGAAGATAGAGAAGAGAGGGAGAAGACACAAAGGCCAGAGAGAAGGCTGTTGAAGCTGCCCGATCTCACTTATTCCAGTTGAGGAGGGCAGTCTGAATGAATTCTCTTTAAAACTATGAAAGGAAGGGAAAGAGATGCCTCCTTATTCAGGGCCCTTCCTAATCCTCTTGACCTCGTGTTTACTTTGTAGAGATTTTCATATACCCTTATATGTGTACGTGTTGTTTGCCTGCAGAGAATGGAAGCTTGGTAAGGGCAGAGAATTGAAAATGCTGGTCTCTGCACCCACAGAACCTTCTGCAGTCCTGGCACATAGAAGGCTCTCATTAAATGCTTGGTGATTAATTTACTGAAACGTCTCATCACTTTTAAGTATAATTGGCAAATCTGTCCACCGAGGGCTACCATGCTAAGGAAGCTCTGTGTGTGTGTGTGAGGGATGCTCTGAATGAACTGACGTTTATAGTGAGCTGCATACACAGAAATTAATTTGTTGAAGAGCTCGCAGAAAGGCGTTTTCTCTTCTTAAGGCAGCGTATTCTTCTTCTGGGCTCAATCACACTGACTGTTTGCTAACCATGCTCCCCTGACAAACCTCAGAGTGGGAAGGAAAGAGACTTTCCCTCTTGGGTCAATTATTCCAACCTTTTATCTCTTCTGAGATTCACAAGATCCTAGAATTTGGAGCCTGAACAGACCTCAGAAGTCATCTAATCCAACCACCTTATTTTTCAGCTGTGAAAACTGAGGCAGAAAAATGAAGTGAGTCCCTGCTATAGCATCTCTGGTGGCTCTATATCACTAGAATCCTTCTAGGGATGACGGGGAATTCACTGCCTGTTGGGGTGGCCCACTTTGAAAGAGCACTAAGTAACTATAGGAAGTTTCTATAGTGAGTCAAAAGCATCTCCCTAAAACTTCCAGCAGGTGGACAGTAGAGTAGATGGTTGATGGATCCAAGCACACTTTAATCAGTTCCACAAATCCTGAACGAGGGAGATCCAAATGAACAGAATTTCACTGGCTACTCTGAAAACAAGTACTTGTCTTTGTTCTGAGGATGCTTCCAGCACCTAACCCAAATCTAGGGTGTTGGGAGTGCCTGGAGAAGGGAGCCATGAACCTCTCTGTATGTAAACCAGCATCTCTCCTGGATTGGGCAGGGACTCTGCTCGAGAACTTAGTCCCTGGCTATCGCCAGCCTGAATGATTGACTTTTAAGCACAGGGGCTGCCTTTTAGCCCTTTCTTTTTTTTTTTAAACCTTCACCTTCTGTCTTACAATCAGTATTACATATCCATTCCAAGGCAGAAGAGTCTGAGTAAGAGCTGAGCAGTTGGGGTTAACTGGCTTGTCTAGGTTCACTCCTACCTGCCCTATATGCCCTTTATTTTCAGAAGCTTATTCAGGGACCTGAATCTTTCTTTCTTTATTCTCTACCTTGGACAGAAAACACCCTGGAAAATTTACCAATTTGTCATTCCATTTTTTACAGAGCCCAATTCAAATTCAGTCCATTTTTCCCCTGCTCCATTTTAAGGGGAGACCCCCTATATGTCTTGGATACTAGGAAAAGTGGAAAGAGGAAAAGTAGGGAGTACTTTTAGAAACTCCTAATAAAATCCTCAATTATTTCTCCACATATACTCAGCTCTCTGAGGACTGGGAGGCCAAAGCTTAGTCTGTCTCTAGCCAATGATTTGGCTGAGTTCTGGGAGCAATCTCCCTTTGTCCTCCTTGCGAGCCTAGCCTCTTTTTTCTTGACCCACAATTCTGATTTCCTATAGTTCATTATCTCTGGGTTGGCACACATAGTTAGAGGTTCTCGGGGAAGCAAGAGTGCCATATCTTTGTCTGGTTTTAAAACCCCAGTCTATGCCTAAAAGTGGATTCTGAGCTATAATTCTAAAGCCTGGTACTTTGAGCTCCTGGTTGGTTCCAAGGCCAAAGTCATTAGAGGACCAAAAAACAAACCAAAGCAAAAATCCCAACCCTTGCCTTCTGCCTCTTCCTCTTCCCCAGGGCTTGGGAAAAAGAGTAGAGCAGATTTGGGATCCCTTGGTGCATACTTCTTGAGCTCCAGCCTCTCTTTTATTCTAAATCCAACCACACAACTTAGCAGACTGCCCAAAGAAACTAGGAAGTGTAAGCGACAGAAATCAGACCACAGAGTTTATCTCAGTTTCCTCTTCTTCCTAATCTCCTTTCCTAAACCCTGCTTCTGGGTCTGAGGATACTGGACCATGAGAGAGTGAATCAGATATGGAGACAGCTGGTATTGCTAATGCCAGGTAACAGGAGAGGAGGAGGTGGGAAGAAGATATATATAGGTAGGTTGTATGGAGTCAACACAAGCTCAATTGCCCAAAGAAGTTAAAAAAAAAAAGAATATTCTGAAAACAAATTTCTAAGCCATGGTACAGGTTATGATTCTATATCTACAGTCTGGGAGGTCAGGGAATAATACACGGTCCTTTTTCCTCAGCTATCCCTGTGTCCAAAGACTATTGCCTTTGGCGGTGGAAAGAGCACCAACATGGGGATTCAGGCTTTAGTTCTGACTCCATGGGCAATTGGCTGGGTCACTTAAAGCCTCTGAACCTCAATTTCCTCATCTATAGAACAGTAATGACAATACATGCCTTAAATCTAATTGAGATCTCAAAGACATGTCCTCACTGTAAAATATATAAAACTTTTGCCCCAAAGTGGGGTATTAATAATTACTGCTCTTGGCTTCTTCTTTCAGCAAAAGCTCTCTGGCTTCTTCAGGGAAAAATATGGCATGGACACAGCATTCTCATGAATCTGGACTCAATGAGGCTTATTCTAAGTGGCTGGCCATTTTAGTTGACCTGCTACCCATTTGTTAGAGGAAGAAGAAGGGACCCTACCTGTTATTCTTATCGGCCAACTAACTGGCTGATCTGGAAAGGTGACCAAGATCTGTCAAGGCAGGGAAGACTCAGAAAGGAACAACATCTATCCACCCTCCTCCTCTGCCTGTCCTGGTTTTACTTCAGAAAGCCTTCTTTACCTGTTCTGACTCACATTCATTCTCAAGGTGGGAGAGAAACCAACAAAGGATGTCATCAAAGCCAACACCAGATTCTGGGCCCCTGGCTGTCTTGCTCTATATGACCTAGAGCTTCTTCTTTGAGGATAAAACTATTTTCTTTGAGAAGGATGACACGCTATACCTACTGCAAGGTGATACTGTCATGGTGATTCCAATTCTAAGATGGTTGGTTTTGGAACTGAGAAGAATGTCCAAGACGTTGGTTCCATACTGAATGTCAGATGTGGGATCTGAACACTGAGTAGATGAAGGCTGAATAAATCGGGATCATCTAAGCTAGAAGAAAGCTTTGGGACTGTCCAGATCCCTGCTCACCTCACCCTTTCTACAGATGGGGAAACAAAGTCCTAATGAAATGGAGTGGTGCCCAAAGTCACCGATGTAGTAATCGGCATGGGAATCCAGGTCGCTTGACTTTCAACCTAAAGTCCTGTCTACTACACAATATGGCAACTTTGTTGTAATGTGTGTATATGTAAGGGAAGAGAGAGTCTAGACTCCTTGTCTTTAAAGAAACCTGCAGAATGAATCAAACTGCTGGAGGATGCCTCTCTAAGGCTGACCCAATAGAAGCAGCAAATCTATGAGGGAGGGAGAAGGGAATTTAACTGACAGTCCACTGTCCGCTAGCTAATACTATATCTGGAAACATTGGCAGGACTTGTCCCCATTCACCCTTGACTCCCATTCCTGCAACTTGGCCTCTCTCTCGGCTGGGAAAGGAACAAAAAACATCCACAAAGAAGTGTCTCAGACTGGGACCTTTGTTCCCCAGTCTAGTCCAAGAGGGAGGGAAGGGATTTAGGTAGGGAAAGAGGGTTGGGTAGGTCAGAGAAGGGAAAGGAGGAGGATGGTGAGAGGGTACTTACAGTTTCTTGCATGGGGTGACTGAGGGGTTTCTCCAGGGCAGCCATGTTGCTGGGCATGTCCGGGGGGTGGGAGAGCTGAGGGGGCCCGTGCATGAAGTCATTCATGGACGTCCCTCCGGGGTTCCCATGGGGGAAGTCAAAGTTACCGTGGCCTTGGTAGTTGTTGCCTGGGGGGGTGAAAACAAGGGGAGGGGAGGGGGGGTCACCCACTAGGTAGATAGCATTTGGGCATCAGGACCTCTGCATGAGGCATGGGACAAGGCTTGAGAGAGTTCAATTTCTCTCTATCCCTATACTGAGGAATCTGGAGCAAGCTCCCTCAGGCTCAGCCCAGGTTGTACATGGTGAGGTGTTGGACTGAAATTTCTTGGGTCCATTGAGCTGGGAAGGAAAGTAAAGGTGTGCTAATGAGGAGAAGGACAGGCCAAGGGTTTTTACTGAAAAGTAAGAGAAAGAAGAGAATTTTCCCGATGTTCTCAAGCTATGGTTGCATAGTAAAACCAACCACTGGTGGCGGTATAGACCTTTCTAGTAATAAGTGCCTTGTGCAGGCTGGGAAACTCATCTAAACTGGCATGGAGATAAACAACCAAACCTCATTTATGGAAGAAATTCCTACACAGCTGCTCAGCATCATGGAGAATACAGGGGAGAAAAAGATACCAGAAAGTGACTATAAAATAAAGTTTAGGGATCATCTAGTCCAACTCCCTTGTTTTACAGAAGGGGAAACTGAGGCTCGGAGAATCAAAGTATCTCATCCAAGGTCACTCCATGAGTTAGTGACAAAACTTAACTCCTAGAATCAGAGATTCCAGGCTATAGACCTCTTTCTGTCACCAACGAGCTGGGTTACCCTGGGCAAGTCATGTCACAGTTCTGGATCTCAGTTTATCTATGAAATGAGTGAGTTGAAGCAGCTGATTTCTATCCCTTTCCAAATTCTAGTTTCTAGATTCTAGGATTCTATCCTTCATCACTCTTTCTACTTCATTGTCTTCCCAAAGCAGTGTAAGAGTAAACAGGATGGGGTGTTGGTTCTGGACTTTTTTCTGATCCTAGCTTGCTAGGTTTAACACTGGGTTACCTAGTGTTGTATAACTTGAACACAAGTGTTTTGGCTTTTCTGTGCCACCCACTGCCCCATGGGTATCTTGATCTCTTGCTTATACTAAGAGAGGATAAGGAAGATGTCTGGTAAGAACTGCTCAAAATTTCCTACAAGAGGACCTTCTGGAAACTCAAGTTCATTGGCTTAATGGGGTTACTTTCTAAGGAATAAAATAATTCCTGAAAGTGGGAACATGCATGGGTATGCCACTGTGGAAAGGATGAGGCTCTCTCATCAGATAGCACCCCAGTGATGGCCCCTGAATCTAGATGTGGGAGGGGCTCTCTATTGGCCAGGTATGGTTGAAGGCTGTAGCCATGAGCCTGCTCGACTCGAACAATGAAGTTTACTCATTGTCAAAGGCAGGGACACACATGGGGACATAGGGATGGAGCAAGGACAGACACCCTAGGGAAATCGGGTCTTATTTCTTTGAAAAACAAAGCCCTCTGAAGGAAGGGATTATGGGTTTGTTCCCACGGTATCATTCCTCCCTCCCCTCATCCCAGCTCTGTAAACAGTCTAGGTTCATGCAGGGATTATGACACCTGCATAGTGAGACATGCTGAACTTGGGGAACAGGATGTGACCATGTGTCCAATACGGTAGCTCAGAATGGCTCTGTACTGTGATTAAGCATGATGGTGATGACACAGCATGGATAATAAGCATTCTCTCCTCCCCACCTTTCCCTACTACTTCTGTGGGTATCTAATTTCTTGGAGAACAAAGATTGGGGTGTGTGTCAGTGGGGAAAATCTAGATAAAGACAAAGCTTGCAAACATCCTTTTTGGGAACCGTCATTGTCCTTTTTTCTTTCCTCTTCTGTTACATGGGTAAGTCAAAGGTATTAATATCCTGGAGATGCTTTGAATTACAGTGGGGGGTTAGGGGGGTAGGGTGGGGAGTGGGAAGTGAGAACACAACTGGGAAACAGGGTAGGAAGGATGTGTGCTTGAGGATCTCTGGAATCCAAAGTCTTAAACTCAGTTCTATCATGCCCTTTGGGCTTTCTTTGACTCCCATCTTGGTGAACTGAGGCTGAGGGGAAGTTGGTTCCTGGTTTCACCTACCTTGGCTGTTATATTCATTGGAGTTGGTGCCCCCAGGTGGGGGAGGAAGCGGATAGGGGGATGGGCCAGGGCCCAGAGCTGCAATCATCTCCATGACATTGGGCATGATCATCTGGCTGGGGCTCATAGTCTTAAACCTTTTGGAGGGGATGCCATCCGGGTCATCCTTGATGTGGATATCGGATTTGATGGGAACTGGCCTCCAGCTACATGTGGGGTCGATGGTAACCTCTTCAAACTCAGAGCTGCAAATGACAAAGAAAAAAATAGCTAAGGCTCTTGGTGGATCTTCTGTAGGGAATGGCAGAGGATCCCTCTTTCTAAATGCCTGAATCTGCCTCAAAGGGCTTAGCTACTCTAATAGCTCCAGGTCAGTTAAACAAAAAAAAAGCCTGCCTTCCTGTCTTAGTACGAATTCTAAAACAGAAGGGCAAGGCTTAGGCAAACAGGGTTAATTGACTTGCCCAGGGTCCCACAGCTAGGAACTATCTAAGGCCAAATTTGAACCTAGAACCTCCCAACTGGGAGCCATATAGTTGTCCCTCTTCCTGATTAGTTTTTTTAAAACTAAATTTAATTAATTAATTTAGAATATTTCTCCATGGTTACATGATTCATGTTCTTTCCCTCTCCTCCTCCCACCCCCTGTAGCCAACTTCCTGATTAGTTTTTAAAAGCTTTTGAACATATATTCTTTCATCTTTTCCTTGATGCAAAGTTAACTGGTCATCAATCAACAAGTCTCACTTAAGGGCTTACATGTGCCAAGCACCATGCTAAACTCTGGGGATACAAAGAAAGATAAAAACACATCACTATGATCAAAGAGCTCCCATTCTCATGGAGGAGGCAGCGTGTAAATAACTAGCTACAGATAAGACTAATGGAGAAAAAATGGAAAGCCATCTGAGAGGAGAAGGCGCTAGCCACCAGGGTGGAGGCCAGGGGAACAGAAAAGTGCCGCTGCAGATGGCAGGATTGGAGCTGAGTCCCGAAGGAATCCCAGGAAGTTCAGGTGAGGACAGAGAGCATTCCAGACCCAGGGGACTGAGCTCGGGGGAGGGGGGGAGGGGGGGTGACCTGGTTAGACCATTGCTGTAGGAAAGCACAGTGATAGCTGAGTGAGACACGGAGCACAACCAGAAGGTGACTGGAATACCCCAAGAGAGACATGATGAAGATCTGAACTAGGGCAGTTGTTAGGTGGCTAGAGAGAAGAGGATACATGGGAAAGGTGGTATGAATGCAGGAAGAGTAAACCATGGCAACAGACTGGAGATCTGGGCTGGTGTCTGGGAGGATGGGGGGGGGGGTTGAGGGGTCCTTGGTGGTAATGGGGAAGTTTAGAAAGGGGAGAGGCTTTGGGGAGAAGGACAAGTTTGATTTTGCACATATTTAGTCTGAGATGCTTATTGTGGTCCATATAGTTTGAAACATCCAAAAGGCAATTAGTGATGTGAGACAGGAGCTCAGAAGGAGCCTCATTTTTTCCTCAGCTGTAAAGTGGTACAAGGGATTTGCCTATGGTCCCAGAATGAGGCAGGGGCAGATCTGGGACTTGAATTCTTGACTCCCAGCTTTGTTTGGTCTCCATGATGCCTTGATGCCCCACAGAAAATAAGCAGGCTCTACTTTCCTCCTAGGACCTGGTCATTTTGTTTCTTTCTCAGGACAAATCTATGTCTAGATATCAATAGAAGTGAGAGGAAGGAGTGGGAAACCTTGATTCCTGGCTTGGGGCCTAGGCTAGATGGTATTAGTCACCCTCAGGCTGGTTGGGAACTGAGGTCCCAACATTCCTCAGATGTTCTTAGAGTTCCTGATTTAGAGCTGGAAAGGACCTTGGAGACCTCCTACACCAACCCATCACTGTTTGCTCAAAACTCTACCCAGTAAGGTCCCACACTAACTTAATTAGCAGAATGTAAGCTCTTTGAAGGTAGAGTCTAAGGTTTTTTGTTAGGCTGTTTTGTCTCTGTAGCCCCAGCAAGTGGATTGCTTCTGGCAAATAAAAGCCACTTGTTAATTCTTGTGGCTCTGAACTAATGCAATAAGGTAAACGGAACCAGGAAGACATTAGCCATAATAACAACCACGCTGCAAATCAAAATATAATAACACAGAAGGAAAAAAACCCCATCAGATCAAACTGGGTAGTGATAATGATTAAGCTGGGTTTGTAAGGAGAGATGAGAAATTGTGCTTGCTGCCTTCCCTCCTTTCTGCCATGGTAGACATTCAGGCCAAGCCACTGCACTACAGATGGCTTGTTAGTTTTACTGAACCACCTTTTTCCCCCCCTTTATATTTTTTTAAACCCTTACTTTCTGTCTTAGAATCAATACTAAGTTCCAAGGTAAAAAAAGTGGTAAGAGCTAGGCAATGGGGGTGAAGTGACATGCCCAGGGTCACATAACTAAGAAGTGTCTGAGGCCACATTTGAACCCAGGTCCTCCCATCTCCAGGTCTGGTTCTCTATCCTCTGTGCTACCTAGCCACTCCTTCCCTTTCTATTTTTAGTTTTTGTCAGAGGGGATGTTTTCCTGGGAGAGAGGACAGGAAAATTCTCTTTGGAAAAGAAAATGATTTTAAAATAGCAGAATCAATAATCTGTAATATCAAAGCATCAATCAATAATCTATGAATAACATAAAAATAAAGAGTGATCAATATAAGTAAATGCTTATTGAAATGAGGCTCTAAATGTGAATGAAGAGACACTGTCAGGGGGGTGGAAGTGGCCCCTATCCAAGAAGAACAAAGTGGTAAGTGACAAGAGCCTAAGAAATCAGGGGCTACCCTGCTGCCTTGAGCATCATTTTTCAGAAGCCAAAGTCAGAACTGCCCCCCAACCAAGGTCTCCCATCAGGTCAGCAGCACTTACTTCTGGATGGCATTCAGGATTCCCCACATGTACTGGTCGACCTCCAGGCCTTCAAGCAGAGCAGTTTTACTAGACAAGGAAAGAAGCAAAGTCATCGATTGTTTACCTCCTAGACTAAGCCCAGGATTCCAGGGGGTTTCCTTCTAAGTGACGAACCTGGCCAACACCCCAACACCCATTCTCTTTCCATTCCCAGGGGGTAATTTGTTCTCTCTCTCTCTCTCTCTCTCTCTCTCTCTCTCTCTCTCTCTCTCTCTCTCTCTCTCTCTCTCTCTCTCTCTCTCTCTCTCCCCCCCACTCCCAAAGAGAATTGAGGAGGGTATGTATTGTGTGTGTCCTGTTCTTACAAACCCTTTAGAGAAGACTCATCTACAAGATTCCTACATTTCAATGTGTTAAACCTGCAGCCTGCCTTGTCCCCTTCCATATATAACCCTTTTGCTAGGGCTTGTTCCTCTCTTTTATTCCCTTTTAGAATGGTCCCTGCACCTAAGGGCTGGGGAGTGGGGAGGGAATGATTAGCTACTACTGTCCTTCAAAGACTAAGGCCACTGTCAAAGGGCAGTGCAAAGGAGGGCATCCAGCTAGCTGGGGTGGATGGATAAAAAGGGATGGGCTCAGCTCTCTGGACCCAAACACGCTTACTCACTTGCACACTGGACACCTCCAGGTCCCCCTCTCACAGTTCAGTTGCAGGTATGATTCCAAATCGAAACACTGAAAAGATTGAAGACAAGAGTGTTGAGTGAGCACACTGGACCCCCGAATCCAGAAATGCAAAGTCCTGGATACAACTTGTGCTGCTCTGAGGCTTGGACACTAACATTCACAACCTTTTCCTTTGCTGTCAATAAAATGCCTCTGGGGCTCTGGACTTCTGGGAGAACCTCTCCCCACCATCTGATTATTCCTTGGCTTCAACATTCTGAGTCCCAGAGCTGTCCTGTTGCCTCTTATCTGATCTGCTAGTATCTGTTTCTTGCTTGGCTTCCTGCCCCTAGTCTGTCCTAGCATAAGGACATTCTTCTTTCAAGGCAGAGCTTAATTCCCACCTCTTCTCTGAAGCCTTCTGGATCATTTTCCCCTAAAAGGATCACTATCTTCCCTCTAAACTCAAGACCATTTACTATTTCTATAACTCCTTGGCACCTATGAGGTTAGAGCCTTGGGGATGATTCTTAATAGTGTCTTGGATCATTCCTTACTTTTCCTGCAAGGTCCCAGAGGGTGAGGATCACACCCTTAAATTTCTTGTTATACTCTGTGGTGTATATAGGTGTACACCTATGGGTCTACAGACAGAGTAGGTCCATGAAAGGGTAGCTTGAGAATTGGAAGGCTCTTAGAGGTCACCTGGTCCAACTCCCTCATTTTGAAGAGGAGATAACTGAGTCCTAGGGAGGTTAAGTTATTTAGCCAAAGTCACGAAGGTAGCATTTGTGGCAGAGATGGGATTCAAACCCAGGTCCTGTGGCTCAAGTGGAATCACTAAAGGTGAATCCACAGAGACCAAGAGAGAATGATCTGAATGGAGCATCAGTAGACTATCTGAGAATGCCTGGTACGAGAATATCTAATGATGGCCAAGTCTTTTCTTAAAGGCAAACATGTTTTGCTGCTCGGGGGAAGCCTAATGATGACCTCAGGCAGTGGGATGTTAGAGAGTTGGGGGTCCTGAATGATATTTGCATAGAGGATGGCAGCTGGGAGCAATGTTAAGCAGTCTGTGCCTGCCACTGACCCCTCTGACAGGCTCAAAAATGTCAGGAAGCTCTTAACAGCAGTGCCAGGATTGAAAGGGGCTATTGTGCCCAACTCTTCTCTCCCTCCCCCAGTCCCTCTAAGCCCAAAGGTGACCCACTCCCCCCCCCCCCCGAACAAAGAGGAGGTCTGGATGAAGGCATGGAGGCATCCTCATTGCCTACTCACCTGGACATGCTTGCAATCATGGCCTCTCGCTGGGAGCTGAATCCGCCGGAATGTAATCGGACACTTCAGAGACACTTTGATTGCTGTCTGTTCCACACCATCTTCTCCATTGAGGGTGGCATTGCCTGAAGAGGCGGCCACACTGCTGAAATTCCGCTTAACTATCGCAAGAGGTTACAGACACAGGGATTAGGAAAACAGCTACCCTTGGTTGTTCCTCAGGGGGGATAATAAATCTGTCTGCAGAAAAGGTCCGTACAAATACCATCTATCTCTCCTGCAGATTTAATGATTACCAGTGCCTCATCAAGCACTCTTCTCCTTCCTTCCACCCCTCCAAACCCAACCCTGACATATTTCCATTAATATTGGAGACATGTCCCTGCTCAGCTACATGGCTTCTAGGAGACACCGCAACCTCATTAGTATTTAAAGTGTCTCCTTGGCAGCTCTGATGAATGCCTGAGAATATGGGCGTGAGTTGAATGAGCCTTGGATAGACCTGGTAGGGGCACCTAGACATTCATCAAGTTAGTTAGGTGGCTGTCCTAGTCCTGCCTGCAAGAAGGTCTTGACTATTGCTGCAACGGCGGCAGTGATCTGTGGCCTTTGCCAAAATCCTAGAAAACAGGACCCATTTCACTAATGGGGCGTGTGTGTGTGTGTGTGTGTGTGTGTGTGTGTGTGTGTGTGTGTGTGTGTCTCAGTTTACTTGGAAAGGCTTCAGAGATTGGGTCAGCAATTCACTGTAAAAGCGGAGCAAGGACCACTTCCTTGGGCAATGGAAATTGCTGCTAGTTCAGGATAGTCCCCTACCCAGAATTCTCTTTGCTAAAGGTATCATTATCAGAAGAAAAAAATATGGCAGAAGAATCAACCTGAGTTTTAAAGTGAGTATCTGTATAGTCACAAGTTCAAATGAACATGTCACCTGAAAAACATGTCACCTGAAAAACTGTCAGAGTAAGTGAAGGGAAGTGCATCTAATGGATAGAGCTGGTCTCAGATTCAGAAGCACCTGCCCCCAAGAGACACACACACACACACACACACACACACACACGTCATGTGATTCTGGGCAAGTGAACTCAGAGTTCCAGGAAATTCTAAGACCCACCAGTATATGAGTATTTTTTTTAAACCTTTACCTTCAGTTTTAGAATCAATACTAAGTATTGATTCTTTTTAAAATAAAAAAATATATATTTTATAACCTTTAACTTCCATCTTAGAATCAAAACTGTGCATTGGTTCTAAGGCAGAAGAGAGGTAAGGGCTAGGCAATGGGGTCAAGTGACTTGCTCAGGGTCACACAACTGGGAAGTGTGTCTGAGATCTGATTTGAATCTAGGACCTCCCTTTTCTGGGCCTCGCTCTCCATTCATTGAGCCAGCTGGTTGCTCCCCCCCCCAATAGTAATTTTAGGGTAGAAAAGTGTTAAGGTTAGACAACTAGGGTTAAGTTCCTTGCCCAGGGTCAGGTAATTGTTTAACAACCAGCTGTTTAGGAAAATAAAAAAAAGAGCATTACTAAGAATTTTGCCATTACTTTCACAAGTCTGGACAATCAGTAAAACAATAAGTTATGTTCTAATTTGTAGCATTCAGTTACAATGAAAATTAACAACTGGTTCTTGAGGGCTGGAATGAGTTGGTCCCAGAACACTTCTGTCAAAGACTAGAAATTACTGAGCACTGGCTGATCCAAATTGATGTGGGCAGTTCCCTCACTAAGAGATCCTTATACTGAAAAAATCTGAAATGACAGGTCTGAATCCTCCCATCTTCCAATACTTTGAGATTGCCTTTAGTATCTCCCTACTGAAGCCATGGGGAATTCCCTGTACCTTTTTCTCCCATTTGTAGAAGGCCTTTGATATTCCTTCCTTAGTCTGCAAAGAATCTGGGGGGGGGGGTGTCGGGTCATTGATGACACATATGTGCATTTTAAAATTTGAAAGAAGTTGTCTCTTCACCCCCTTATCCATTCTCCTACTCTAGGCCAGGTTTGTACATAAATCACTTCCTGATAGTATAAAAGGGGATTCTCTTGCTCCTCCCATTAGCTAGTTCTCTATTGCATTTGCCTTAGGTCACTCATGTTGCTTAGCTTTAAGTTCAGTCCTTCTTCTTTAGTCTCCTGTGGAGGTCAAGACCAGTTGGCTAGATCTTGAGGCTAGTTATGAAATTAGCCTTAGACCTCTGTATATCAAGCAGCTTCCTAGGAGCATCACTAACTCTTGGTTGGGGGTCCCCTCATCCCTAGTACAGACCTAATCAGAAAAGGCTACACTATGCTGTTCATAACTATTTTTGAGGTCGTATCTCCTCATCTCCACATCTGGAATTCCCTTCCTACCTCTTCCCTCCCTAGCTAATGCTCACCCATCCTTCAATGGTTCATCCTGGTCCTACCTTCTCCAAAAAGCCAATCCAGGTTACCTCCCTCTTCAGATTCCTGAAACCCTCAGTATGTCTCCAATAATGAATAAACTCTCTGTGGTTGCTTCATGTGTGCTGATCTCATCACCTCAGTTAGACTGTGAGCTCCTTTGGACAAGGGATCACATCTGGTGAATCTCATGATTCCTGAACTTTCCTGTGGCTGACATGGCATTGAGTATATAGCAGGGGTTTAATAAAGGCTTTCTCACTGGTTAATTAGGGCTGATACTCAGAGATTTTACCTTGGAATCTCTCTGGAAACTGATGTGGTGAGTCCCTAAACCCTTAGCAAACATTTCTTCAGCCACAAAGGCCAAAGGGGAGCCCTCTGATGTGGCTCTCTCCTTTCCCTAACCTTCTTATTCCAAATGAAGCTTGGTGCAAACAGACTCACTCTTTGTGATGCAGTGTTCTGCAGGCAGGAGGCGTTTCTTGAGCAAGCCCTGCAGGACAGAGCGGACGGAGGGCCGGTGGACTAACTGCAACACGAACAGATGGGACTGCCAAGAAAAGGGAGGAGTAAGTGGGTTAATTTGAGTATCAATTTTTTTATTTGTAAAATTAGAATGATAATAATGGTACTATCTACTTCCCAGGGGTGTTATGAAAGGCAAACATCATCTCTTCTGTTTGAATTATGTCCCTATAGCTGCATCTCAGTCCATACCTGTAGTTATCCCAAGAACCACTAGTTAATAGATTTTGAACACGAAGGGATATGAGGAGTCATCTTATTGAACACCCTCCCTTCACAGTTGAAGAATTGAGGCTCAGAGAAATTAAGTGATTTTTCTAGGCTAGCCATCAGGTGTAGACTTTGAACCCAGGTCTTCTTGACTCCAAGTTTCAGACTATTCAGAAGTAGGATGTGAATTCGGATCATGACTTCAGAGTTGGTACTATAATAATTAGCATCTCAAACACTTATTTGAGGCCCTTATTTTTCCAAGGTTTTCTAACAACTTTACATCAATCCCTTTTCCTAGTCAGATTGCCCTATTCTTATCCTCCCAAAAACATGTTTGTCTGGTTTCTCTGCCTTTGCTCCTGCCTTTATTCCTGAACCTGGACAACGTGGAAGGAGGTTTCTAGCCAAGTACCATACGGATATCTGTCTTCAGCCTTGAGCTATTCAAGATTTTAATCAGTTATCTGGACAAGGGCATATATTGGCATACTTATCAAGTTTGGGGATAACCTCAAGCTCAGAGGCATGGATGACTCTGAATAAGAGAATCAGGATCCAAAAGGGTCTCAACAAGCTAGAATGTTGGCCTCAGTTGAATAAAATGAAATTTAGCTGAGACAAATCTAATGTCTTATACTTGGGTTAAAAAAAATCAGAATTCACTCAGTTCACTAAACATTTATGGGGGCAACATGGCTAGACAATAGTTTAGATGGAAAAGTGGTCTGCAATTCCAGCAAATCAAGAATGTGATATGGCTGTAAAAAAAAAAAAAGATTAACTTTATCAAGAGAAGCCTAGAGTCCAAGACATGGGAGGCAATGATCCTGGTGTATTCTGCTCTGGTTATATTACAACTGAAATATTTGGTTTAATTCTGGGTACTCCATTTTCAAAAGTACTGAATAGCAATAATGAAGGCTTTGGGAGTAATGCCATCAGTTGAACAGCTAAAACTGGGGAGGCTTAGCTTGGAGAAAAGAAGATTTGGTGGGGTTCTACTTGATAGCAATATTTGAATATCTGAAGGGTTATCATGCAGAAGAGGGATACATCTTTTTCTCTTTGGAGGGCATCTGAGATCAGTGTAGTTGCAGGGAGGAAGGTTTAGGACAAAGTCCATAACAATCAAGGAAAAATATCACTAATGATTAGAGCTATCCAAGAATGGAACAGTCTGTCTTAGGAAAAAGTAGAGTCTCCTTTAATAAAGGTCTTCAAGAGAAAGCCAAATCATCACTTAATGACAGTGTCATGGGAAGGAGTCTTATACAAATACTGGGAAATCTATATCACTCCTGAGTTCCCATCCAACTCTGATATTGCCCAATTATTTGGGTCTTCTCTCTTCAACCAGACTTGAGATCCTAGAAATCCTTTCAGGCCCTTTACAATTTGGCCATTTCCAAGATGATCGATCACTACTCCCCTGACCTAGACAAACTAGGGGTTTACTCATTGTTCCCTGTACATATTAATTCATCTTTCATCTCTCATAGCTAGTGATACTCCATGCCTAAAATGGTCTCTTTCCTGACCTGCATCTCTTGGAACCCCAACTCCCTCCCTTCAAGGTTTAGCTCAAGTGCCATTTCTTTCAATTTATCTTTCTCAATTCCCAATCTTTTCACGCCCCCAAATATTTTATCTTCATTTTGTATAGATCTTATATTTACTTATCTATGAATGTAAGCTCTTTAAGGACACTCACTTTATATTTATATCCACAGTGTCTAGCACATAGTAGGTGCTTAAAAAATGCCTACTGATAGATGGATTGATTCCTGAGGGCACACACTATTTGTTATGCTACTCTGTATCCCAATTCCAAATGCCAGTGCCAGATCATCCATTCTACTAACAAATATTTGTTAAATATCTGTGGGCTGGGAAAGAAAAAATTCCTATTCTCAATGAGATCACATTCTAATTAGGGAGACAAACACGTATAAGTAAAAGCAATACATTATAATGTGATTGATTATAATATAATTTACAGCATAAATATATGGTTAGCCATGCAAACATATATCAATTACTTAAATACAAAGTATTTGGGGAAGTAGAAGCCCAATAAATATTTAGTGAAAGAACCAGCAAATGAATGAATGGAAAGTGACCACTGACTTAAAAACCGAATGCATTTCAGGGGTTGGTCCAAAATATCAATGCTGGTAAATATGAGAAAGCTCTGGGGAAACTCAGGGTCATGGAGCTTTAATCACTCCCACTTTAAAGACAAATTGCATCTAAAATGGGATTTTTTCATTTCTAATAAGTTGGTCAGTTTGTTGAAATTTGTTTTTGGTTCTCCCCCTTTTTAAAAAATGTTTTGTTATTAAGAGCTAGCTCTCTGGGAAGGGGTTGGTGACACAAGGGAAACTCTAGGTGTTATAAAAACAAAAGATCAGAATAAATTACTTTTGAAAATTTAAAAAAAATAAAGACTACAACTGCAGCAGCATAATAGAAAGATTCCTCTTTCTCCTGGGCCCAGGAGCAGACATTACAGCGTATACTGCCCATGCCCTTCCCCATCAGAATCTTGGCAGAGTGGAACTGGTATTGGCGCTGACCCCCCCACTTCATATACTCACACAACAACATGCTGTGACAGTAATCTGGATGGTGTTTCTTCCTGGCTGGCACACGTGCTTGAGGTGCAGAGGTTTGTGGGAGGTCTTGTTATCTCCACGCTCGATGGTGAGAGGGGTGGCATTGACGCTGACCTGGACAGAAGCCGGCCAGTTGGTGTTCATTTGTCTGTCCTCATGATGATAGCACTTAAACTGCAGCTCCAGGTCTGACCTATAGGGCAGGACAGCACAGTGGTGATCAGAGCCTTTCCCCTCACCTCTAGAAGTCTTTATATGCTCAATTTAGTCAATGAAACTAAAATGATTTGCCTTCTCCACGCCTGGCCATATTCCCCAATCCTAAACCCAGTTCCTCACAAGCGTAAAGACATCTTCCTTCCATGTCCTCCCACAATCCTAATCACTTCTCCCCTAGCCCTGATCACATTTCTCCATCCCAATTATAACCCTCTCCAACTCCAACCACATCCCCACAAATGCTGATGTTTTCCCCAACTCTGATCATATCCAACCCCAATCACCCCTCCCCTAATTCCCAATGACATCCCCCTCTAATCCTGACCACATCCTCTGAACCCTGAACATTGATTCCACCCAACTTGGATGGGGTTGTCCCTAGAGCTGACCACATCACTTGCTGATTCCAATCTTCCCAGCCCTAACACAAACCACATCTGTCAACCCCAAACTCATGGTTCCCTCCACACAACACTTTGGAGTTTCAAGGAGGGAAGATGAAAGAACATTCCAGAGCAATGTCCATTCTCTAATACCCTTTACTCCCATCAAGGCTGACTCCCAGATTTAATTGAGAATAGAAGAGATGGTATCTTCTAATTCAATCCAGGCTGTTGCTTTACATAATTGTTGTTGCTCTAACAATGTGAACCACTTTTATTGTCATTGCTATTATCATCACTTTCATGAAGTATGCCTCTCCTGGTTTCCTTTAGGTAAAGGGTCACAAGTACGAATTACCATAATAGAAATTCAGTAACAGCATTTCAGATAGAGTGCTGGACTTAAGAGTCAGGAAGATGTGAGTAGAGTCCAGTCATGAGACCTTAGATAAGATAAAACCTCTCCAAACCTCAGCTAGCTGATCTGTAAAATGGGAACATTATTACATCCAGGCACCTTATAACCTCTCTGAACCTTCCCTAGTTAGACAACTTATAACTTCTCTGAACCATAGTTATTTTTATTGGTAAAATGGGGATAGTTACACCTGGGCAAGTTATAACTGCTCTGAATTATTGCTAGTTAATGTGTAAAATGGGAATATTCTTACACTTGGGCACATTATAACCTATCAGAACTGCAGCTAGTTAATCTGTAAAATGGGATTATTATTACACCCAGACATACCATATGCTATCTGAACCTTAACTAATCTGTAAAATGTAGATAGTATTGCATCTGGATACCTTATAACTTCTCTGAACCTTAACTAATCTGTAAAATGGGAATAGTATTACATCTGGACACTGTATAATCTTTTTGAATCATTTCTAGTTAATCTGTAAAATGGGAATATCATTAAACCTGGGCTTTCATGAAGATGACCAGGTGGGAGAAGTATCACAAAGCCATCTGGAGAAGTAGATTGTTGGGGTTTTAATGATCCTAAAGAGGGGAGATGGCTACAGGCAAGGTCATGAATACACCCTTCCCTAACAGGGTAGAACACAGAAAGAGAGAAAGATGATGTTAGGTTCAGGGTGTGTGTAGGTATTTGTGTTCTCAAAAACAAAAAGGGAAATTATGGATATTCTATCATAGACAATGGGAAGGGAACAGTACTCGGGATAGCTCTGGTCCAATAGCCACAAGCCCCAACTACAGGAAGAGGAGAACTCTTTTTAAGTTTACCATTCAAAGTTCCATGCGTCCAATTCTAGAGTTGGAGGGGGACCCAAAAGGCCTTCAAGCAGCATTTATCTGATTTAGAGTCCATTATTCACCAGATATAGTGGTGTGGAGGTGGGTGCCTGCAGGGGTCACCTAGCCTTTTGGAGCTCAGGGATGTCGGGATGCTTGGCTGAGATATGAAGTATCAGCCTTCCACGATAGTACAGCTCCATAAATCTACTGGATGGGTTTGCTCAATCCCCAGCAGTTATTACTTATTAATAAGAACAAGGCAATAACCTCCTAGACTGAGGTATGCTCAGCTGAGGGTAGTCGGGAGATAATGAAATGCCAGTAGAACAGTAATAACCTATTGAGGTAGGTGTTAATTACAGCCCGTGCTCTATCTGTGGATTGGCCCTTCTCCCTTCTCACCCTGAAGCTCTCCCAGAATTCTGCCTGGCTGGTGTCCTATGACAGACAATCTCTCCCTGAGCACTGATAGTTGCTGCTCTGCCCAGCTGTTCAAGTTTCTAAGCACTATTGTTTATACTTTTCATTTGAAAGGTATTTCTATATCAGACCAGGAGCTCCAGGAGGAGAGGAGATGCCCTGAAGGCACCCATCTCCAAACCAGGGTCTGGAAGAAGGTCTGACTGCTAAAAATAAAAGGGTTGGACAAAATGCCTCTGAATTCTCTTTCCAAATGGTAATCTATGATGTGATGGTTGGGTTAAACTGTAGTGGGAAGGCCACCAACTGTGCCTTTCCCATAAGACTGAAAATATCCTAAGGGCACAGATAATGTCTTCCCCTCATCAGAAGAGAAGTTCTCTGATAGCAGGAGTCATAGTTCCCTGCCAGACTGGAGCTCCCTGAGGAGCAAAGTCTTCTCTTTTTTTCCTCTCATTAAATCTAAAACAAAGATTTCCAGAAATTGAGGGGTACAGTTTCAGTGCATGATGATAACAGACTCATTATTTAACCCAGCATGACCATCTTCAGCTAGAAGTCTCACTCTTGGCAATAGAAGCCAGGTCCTTCAGACACTTCCTAGCTGTGTGACCCTGGTCAAGTCACTTAACTCTCATTGCCTAGCCCTTACTACTCTTCTGTCTTAGAACCGATACACACAATAATAACAAGGGAAGGAAGGAAGGAAGGAAGGAAGGAAGGAAGGAAGGAAGAAAAGGAAGGAAGGAAGGGAGTGAGGGAGGGAGGAAGGAAGGAAGAAAGGAAGGAAGGAAGGAAGAAAGGAAAGAAGGAAGGAAGGAAGGAAGGAAGGAAGGAAGGGAGGAAGGGAGGAAGGAAGGAAGGAAGGAAGAAAAGGAAGGAAGGAAGGAAGGAAGAAAAGGAAGGAAGGAAGGAAGCCAGATCCTGGGGGAACCACAGTGAGTCAGGGTTGGGGGTGGTCTAAGTACAGGAAGCATTGCACACTAGAGTGTGAAGGAGAGAACTAGGACTCAACTGGAAGTCGCCATACCAGATAGATGCTCAGTTCAAGATAGTGAAGCTTGGGAAATGTAAAAAGTAAAAAAAGAAAAAGAAAAGAAAAAAATGTAAAAGGAAAATAAAAAGTAAAGGGAAATTTTGCTCCATTGGAATATTCAAAATCCTAATTCTTTCAAAGTCACTGCATTCAGTCTTAATGGCATCATCTTGGCCTGCCTCCTCCACTCATTTAGAAGGGGAAAGCTTGGCATTTTGGTTCTAGTGATGGATTGGGCTTGATGCCACAAGTTTGCTGCTAGAAAGCCCCTTTTCCTAAACTACCTCCACATCAGCGTCTGGTGCACGGTGGGTCTCAGGTGAAAGACATGGTTGCTGACGGCCAGGTTGTGCTCCAAACGGAAGGGCTCCAACACCACTCCATCCCGCACTGGGAAAGTCAATCGGAGCTCATCGTTGTGGTTGCCTGCGAACAAGAAGGGAGAAGAAATTCAAACTTCTCATTATTTTATCTCTCCTTCAACATCAGTACTGAGAGATGGGACAATGATTGATTACTAAGCTTAACACACACACACACACACACACACACACACACCCCTGTATGTGTATATATAAGTACACATACATGAATGTAAAGACAAAAACACAGACACAGAAGTGTACACAGGCACACTTACACAGTTCACACACATATGTAGGAAAGGAGTCAGAAAGAACACCATGCAGCTTAAAACTTATTTAACAAACATTTACTCGGTCAGCTCCAAAGCATTAAGTCTCTACTATGTGCCAGGCAGTTATGTGGCACAGTAGACAGAGGACCAAGCCTCGAGCCAGGAAGATTCATCTTCATGAGTTCAAATCTGGCCTCAGACACTTCCTAGCTATGTGACCCTGGGTAAGTCACTTCATCCTATTTGTCTCCATTTTGTCATCTGTAAAATGAGCTGGAGAAGAAAATGACAAACCATTCTAGGATCTTTGCTGGAAAGAATCAAACATGACTGAAAAGACTAAATAACATGTGCTAGGCACTGTACTAGGTACAGGGGATCCCTTTCATACAATGTATGAAGCTCACCATCTACTTATGTTTGAAAGACAAGTCTTGCCTCTGGTGTGCTTTAATAAACCCACCGAGGTCATGCAAAGCTCAATATCTCTATTCTATAGTGAGCACGACCTGCTTGAGGGCTGGAAGTGTTTTTGCCTTTTCTTTGGGTGTCCAGGTCTCAGCACAGGGCCTGGCACATAAGGAACATTCAAATGCATGTAGATAGATGGACCCATTGTGTGTCTTTTCTCCCTGGCCAGACTGCAAATTTTATTGCCAGGGGAGAGATTCTGTCCTTAACTTCGCAAGTCCCTCCTTTGTGCTGAGACATGATGCTAGCACAAGGCTGGGCACAAAGAAAGAAAGGAAGCAGGCAATAAGAAACCAACTGGACTCAGGATTGCCTGCTTTCCTACTTTGGTCAAACTGGCCACACAGAGACACCAGTGAGCCCCCTGCCTCTTTCTCCTTATTCTAAGAGAGATTTTGTTTGGGGGAAGGGCCTGCCCCTATGACGACACGCTTACAACCAAGCTCAAACTGAGACATATTGACCCAACCTGTGAAGCTTGGGTCATCAGCGGGTTGCCAGCCAATCTGAACAGAGGCTGGGAGACGGAGTTTTTAAGGAAGGATCCCAAAGGCAGAAGGCTTAGAAAACTCAGCACCACCTCCGCCAGTCCTACAGAGCCCAACACATTCACCTTCTCTTACTCTCATTTGTACCTGGTTCCATCTTTGTCCTACCTACCTAGAAAGGATAAAAAAAAACAACAACAACCCCAAATGCCTCCTTCTCCACTCACATCACCTTCCCTCAGTTCAGACCCTGCGGCTGGTTTCTCTGACCGCCTCCTCCCCAGTCTGCCAGGATCTTGTAGCAGAAGAGCAAACAGAACAGCCCAGATGAGGGGTGAAGGCAGTAGGCTGGAGGACAGGGAGTAGACCACAGCCCACATTGTTCTACTTACTTGGAGGTGGGGGCAAAGCACTGATATTTGGCTTAATGTCAGGAGGGAACGGTGGTTTGACATCCTGGCTGGGAGACAGGTATGGAGGGATACTGCTCCCTGGAGTCATAGGTGGGGTTGGGTTTCCTGGAACAGGTGAGTGAGGGTAATTTGCCACAGGTACTGGCCTGGAAGGCTGAGGAGAAACAAATCATTTGTGTATTATTCCAGTAGCAAGGAGACATGCAAATACACATTCTCATTCTCCCTCTCTCTCTGTCTCTGTCTCTCTCCTTCCTTCCTCCCCACAAACCTCAAAGCTAGGCTGAGGTCACCTAGGACCCTTAGTCTTTTCTTCCTCATAAAATTCATCCAGGAAAACTCCCTCCTCACTGGCCATGCTCAGGGCAGCAGCCCAGAAAAGAAATATTGGCCAGTTTCTGGAACAGGAAGCCAGCCCTTCCATATCACACTCCCTCCACCCTATAACTGTCTCTTACATATGTACACAGACGTATACTTTGAAAAGTTTCATTCCATCCCTATCCCTCCAGTATGAGGTTCTATCCCACGTAGCAGCAGCCTTCACTGAGAGCTCATATGTGGATATATATATATATATATATATATATATATATGCTTATCCAGATCAGCACTTACCCTATTGACATTTCCTTGGCTATAGTTACTGTAGCTGCCTCCCGAGAAGGTGTTATTCTGTCCATTAAACTGATCTGGCTATTAAGGGAGAACAAACCAGAAAGAGAGTAAGCATCATCCAATGGAATGAGCCCATCAATCCTTATTCCCTTATGGTTCCCCCAGCCACCCCGTCCCAGACCAGACCCCTGCCCAGCACCAACTCTAGGAAGTCCAAGAATGAGAGCACTTCCCATGTCAATAGCAGTTTCAAGTTTACAGAGTCCTTCCCTCAGAGCAGCCCCGGGAAGAGCTGACCATCTGAACTTTATCATTCTTGTGTGGCAGAGGGGCAAGCTGGGGCTTAGAGGGGTTCACTGATTTCTCAAGCTCACAAAGCCAGGACTGGAACCAGCAGTCTTTTTGACTTTGACTTCAAGCCTTTTGCTCTTTCCACTCCTCAGGCCAAGTCAAGCCCCATGAGGGCAAAGTTATAGGCAGTTATAAAATCTATCCGTGCCCGAGCAGCATGCATCCAGGTTTCCTTGCTGTCCTGTCAACAGCTGGGGAACAAAACCAGGCTGCCTAAAGAATCTTCCCTCTCTGCAGTTGACCACAGTGGCTTCAGCAGTCATAAATGCCACAGGAGACACAGAATGGAGATGGAGTGTCCAGAAGGGAGAGAGGTTGGTGCTTTTTTCCTGAAAGATCTTTCCCATGTTCTTTCTGGCCACCTATTTGTCTAATCTCTCAGAAATAGCTTTACAAACATTTTTTTTCAAAGGGAAGGAAAGGGTAGGAAAGAAAGATGGGTTAAATGGTTCTCTGCCTCAACGCCTTGAGTTCAGTAAATGATAGCTACACTATGCACACAGCAAAGCTATGCACACATCAAAAATGAAAGAGAATATGGGTTGTCCAGGATATTTGAATGAGCCAATAAAAGTGGGGGCTCCTTAGGAATGCCTCCAAAGCAATCTCAGGCATGTCAGAGGAGGGCCAAGATACTGTGTAGGAGTTGGCATCACCAACCTGCCAAACCTACTTAGCTATAGGCAAGAACAAGGAGCTTTGCTGATTTGAGCAGTGTAAAAAGTGCCCAGTTCCCAGGAGTCTGCCAAGGGCTAGACTTACCTTATAATACTGCCCCATATTGACTGTTGGGGGTGGGTACTGCCCTGTGCTCTGCTGGCTTGGCATCCGCTGCCCAGGATAGTTGGGAGACGTGATAGGTCTTGGAGGGTTGGGGGTCGGGTACTGACCAGGTTGGGTTGGGAATTGGCTATTTGGTCCGTATTGCTGGTTTCCGTAGTTGGGCTGTTCCCCGAAAGAGACAGGAAAAGAGGGAGAAAATGATTGTTAAAGGCCTGCTGGCATCTTAGACAATGCTAAAGAAGGCAGAATAACCACCTGCTATATATTAGATGCTCATTCCCATTTATTTATGCTAATTTCCTCCTGGGAGTGTCCTTTCCAATGATTAAAACAATTTTACTTATTGCTGAGGACCGGTTCATGTCCCATATTCCCCATAAAGCTGTGCCAACCAATTTCTCCCTCCTCTGAACTCATACAGTATGTACCTATTGTCTGTACCACTAATATTCTCTAATTGTTTCATTTACAGCAGTCTAGTCTACCCCACTAGATTTTATATTCCTTAAAAGCCAAGGCTAGAATTTATCCTTTTACAATCCCTGTGTCAAATAATAATAAGGTAGCCTGTAACAACAGGCTACAATCTTACAACATGCTTTATTTATTTTATCTCATTGACCTTTACAGCAACTTTGTTAAGTCAGATTATCCCCATTTTACAGATGAGGAAACTTCTCAGAAAGAGTACACAGAGTTGGGAACACTTCAAGTATTTAACTGAGCACTCGGAGGCCATCACTCTCTTTACCATATCATCTAGCTGTCCAGAACATACCTGAGGGCAAAGAGTTGCTGAGGGTTTTTATAAAAGGATATATTTAAGACCAGAGAATCCTATTCTCTCTTGCATACAGCTACTTATTTATGTTACAAGTGCCGTGTGTTGGTTTACAGTGAAGGGTTTTATTTTTCAAACTGTTACCTTCTGCCTTAGTATCAAATCTAAGATAGAACAGTAGCAAGGGCTAGGCAATCAGGGTTAAGTGACTAACCCAAGATCGCACAGCTAGGAAATGTCTGAGTCCAGATTCTAATGCAGATCTTCCCAGACTCTAGGCCTGGCATTCTATCCACTATATAACCTTGCTGTCCTGAAGGGTTGTTTCTAAAAGGACATATTGAAAACCAGGAAATTGTGCTCTCTTTTGCATAGAGCTACTCATGTTGTTACAAGTGACACACTTGGCTACGGTAAAGACAATGTCTCTCAGATGTACAGAAATCTCTAGGGGGCACAATTTAGAAACCTTGCCTAGGGCACATGCTTGCCTTGCCCCAGGACTGCCAGACCCATATAGGGCTTGGCATGTGGTATTACAGGCACTCACTGATTTCCACAGAAATGAATGAGCCAGTGGTGCGACGAAGTTGTGGAAACAGGTAAGGTCATCAATCCTCAGGCTGTGTCCACAGCAGGGGAAGGTGAGAAGCCCCTCTCTGCTTGGCATCCCCTACCTGGGCAATGCTTTGGGGCACATTGAAGTGTTTTTGGATTGGACTTGGGATTGCATTAATGTAGAGAGTTCCTGGTGAGGAACTTCCCTGCACCAAGGCTCTAAAAGAGCTCTGGTTTTGCTATTTGTAGTTTTAAAGCATTGCCTGGGTGGGGTTGTTGAGAGATTAAATGATTCACCCAATATGTGGCAGAGGTGAACTTGACCTCAGGTCTTCCCCAATTCTCTGTCTACTCTGCAATGCTGTCTCTCTTGAAATTTAAAATAATTAGCTGAATCATCATAAATAATGTTTTCTAAATTCTTAATTTATGATTTATTTTTAACATCCTTCTCTTTTAAACTCTCGAGTTCCAAATTCTCTCCCTTCCACCACCCACTGAGAAGGCAAGCAATATAGCAATTATACATATCAAAAGCAATGTTGAACTTCAATTCAATCAGACATGTACAGTAAAACTGTTTACACTTAAAATAATTACATGATCAAACGATTTAAACTCCAAAGCTCCATATTTTTCAGTGTCTTCTAAGGCTCTACCAGGATTCTTTGTTCTCCTCATCCTTCTTCTCCCCTTTACGGCCATGGTTATTAATGAATACTCTCTCTTAATAATTAATATTCTAATTAATAATAATTAATCTCTCCTTCTGCCATCACTTTTTTCTATTTACTAGTTTCCTAAGGAGCTCTCCCAGCCTTCTTTCTGTCTCACACACCTGCAAGGCTTGATTGTGTTTAGCATTTGGTACCCTGACATCTCCTTCCCAAACTATTCCACTACGGTTGGGCATTTTGTTTGCTTCCAGTCCTTTGCCCCATGACAAATAAAGCTGCTCTGAAAACCTCTGGGTGGGTAGCCTTTTGTGTGTTTATTTTGGGTAACACTTGCAGGTCAGATTGCCAGCAAGGGAATTCTGGGTCAAAGGGCCAGATGATTTCTGTAGCTTTTACTTCCTGCTGTGTCCCACCTTGAGACTGGCACTGAGAAGATGGTGTGGGGTCTGGAATCTACATCCTACGATGGAAACTGAGGTGACCCGGGATTGGAAAGACTCTGGGGCTGGGGAGGAAGTGGCACACATGGGACTTCTAAAATCTTTTTTTCTGATATCTAGGTGGTGTAATAGATGGAACATTTGGGCAAAGAGTCAAGAAGACCTCAGATGTTTCATTAGCTATATGACTGTGCAAGTCGCTTGCCCTCTGCCTGCCTCAGTTCCCTCAACTGTACAATGGAGATAATAATAGCACTTAACTCCTACGGCTATTGTAAGAATCAAATGAGATATTACAAAAAGCCTTAACATGGTGCCTGGCACACAGTAGGCACCATGTAGTGTAAATTTCTAGTTATTTCTGTTTATATCAAAATAAAAGTATATAATAATAACATATAATGTAAATGACCTCACCATGTCGTTTAAATTAGAGGTTAGATGCATTCTACATCGATTCAGAACTAGGTCTAATTAGTGGAAATTATAGGAAGGCTAATTTTGGCTCAATAGGAGGAAGAATTTTCGAATAACTAGGGCCTTCTGATAACAGAGTAGGTGGTAAGCACCTCATCCTTGGAAATGCTCAAGTAAGGAGAGGCATCTGAGATGCCACAGGGAGGATGGGAGATTGAACCAGGTGACCTCCAAGGCCCCATTCAACTGTTTTGTAATAACAAATTTCAAAAAAAATAAGAGGCCATTGTTCTGAGTCAGGGTGAGGCAGCATGGGTCTGGGAATACTTAGGGAAGCGGAGAATGGTCTGTCTAGATCAAGCATTTAATAGCCATGAAGTGCTGTTTAATGAAGACAATGATTAATTTATTAAAAATAATCGGTCACCACCAGCCCCCCTCTCCTGGCAGCCAAAAACTGGTAAGTCATTTGTTGGCACCTCCTGAGTTCACATCAGGCTAATTACAGCAGACACCATTACTGGGCCATTGTCCTCTGCAGCCTTTCTTACAGATGGTTTGTGCCTGAGGTGCTGGGCAAGGAGACACGTCGGGACGGGAACAACAGCGGGCAAGGGGAAGATGAATGGGGGAGGGGGGAGAGACCCTCCAAAGCTCTAGCGCCATAATTAGATTGGTCAAGAATCCATGATGCTCAACAGAGAGGGGCTGCAGGGAGCAAATGCCTTCTTGGAGGGTGGCCCTGAGTCTCTGGAATGGGCAAAGGTACTGATGGGAAGGGGGTTTAAAGTCAGTGAGGAGGCATTTATCTGACACTATGCTTGGCTCTGAGGATAAAAAGGAAGGCAAAAAAACAGAGGGTATCTCCTCTTCTTTCTGTAAATATGGCCTTTCTCTCTCTCTTTCCAACCCATACCTTCTAGAACACTCAGTGCTAAGATGGAAGGAGGGTAAAGACTGGGCAAACTGGGTTCAGTTCAGTGACTTGTCCAGAGTCACATAGCTAGGAAGTTTCTGAGGGCAGATTTGAACCCAGGTCCTCCATATTCCAGGCCTGGCACTCTATCCTCCTCTATGTTATCTAGCTGCTTCCCCTTCTCCCTGGGTTTCTCTTGATGCCTCTTATACTTCCCCCACTTTAGGACACACATTTTGGAGCTGGCTATAAGGCAAGATGCCTTCCACCCTTGTTGCCAAGTATAGTTTCATGCTTGACTCCATTATCTGTCTATCTGTGGACCCACATTTGTTTGAGGGGGGGAGGAACAAACCAACCCTTCTCTTCTGTCCTAGAATCAATACTGTGTATTGGTTCCAAGGCAAAAGAGAATGAAGGGTTAGGTTTATAAGTTTAGAAGTGACTTGGCCCAGGTTCATCAGCTAGGAAGTGTCTGAGAACAGATTTGGACCTAGGACCTCCTGTCTCTAGACCTGGCACTCTATCCACTGAGCCACCCAGCTACCTCCATTGGTACCTTTTTGTATTGTAACTTCACTGAGGGCAATCTTCTTTGGGTAGATGCCAGCAATGGGTGATCTGTCACGATAGCTGGTATTTAAACATTTATACCCTTTAAGGTTTGCAAAGTGCTTTTCATCTGTTATTTCATTTGACCCTCATGATAATGCTTGGAGGTAGGTGCTATCATTATCACCCTTTTACAGTTAAGGAAACAGAGGCAGGCAGCCTCTGTGAATTGCTCAGGGTCACACAGCTGGTGAATGTCTGAAGACTGAGTGAAATTTGGATCTCCTTGACTCCAAGTCCAACACTATCCACGGTACCATCTAGGTGCCTGATTGTTTGCCAATTTGTTGTCTGATAAAAACTTTTTGATGATAATAATTCTACTCATCCCCCAAGTCCCACCTCCCAAACTACTGTGCCAGCTTGTGATATACTTTATTAATAATCCCTTATGTTTGCATAACAGTTTTTACTTTTCAAAGTCCTTCTAATAGCAGTATAAATTAGGGAGGATAAGTATCATCATCCCCTTTTTACAGGTAAGAAACTGAGCCTCCAAAAAGCTAAGTGATCTGTCCAAGGTCTCTTAGCTAGTGAGCATCACAGCCTAGTCTAGAATTCAGACCTCCTGAATGTTATCCTCATTTTCCCCACTCCATGGGGACATCAAAGCTTTTTTTATGCTCCAGTTAAGCACAATGAATTCATGACCTGCCCAGGTCCTCCATCATCAGCCTGGTTCCCTCCCTTCTCCTGCTCCCAAATCACTCACTTCTCCTGGGTACGGTCTCTTAATGCTCTGGATGGGAAGAGACTGGGGTCGGGGACCTGGATAGGCCTGCTGTGGCATTCTCTGTCCATGCGTGCTGAAGGGGCTGATCCCAGGAGGCCGGGGCTGGTTCATGCCCATCGGGGGGCCACTCATATTGGTAGGTGTAATGCCAGCAGGCATGTTAGTGGGATTCATGCTCCCACCCATGGAAGCAGGCCCTCGGGGCCCGGGCTGGTTCATGAACTGGCTGTTGTACGCCTGAGTCGGACCCATCTGGAAAGAGGAACAGACCTTCAACGGGAGGAGAAGAAGAAGAAAAAAAAAGGATAAAATGTGACATGCATTGAAAGTGTGAGGGAGGGAGGGAGGGAGGGAGGGATGAAGGGGAAGGAAGCCAAGGGATGAGGGTGGGAGATGGGGTGTGCTTTCCTGAGCTGCTGCCATCCCTTTCCTGGGTCTCTGAGGTCAAAGAAAGGTGGAGAGTTACCAAGAATAAAGGGAGAACAGGATTGTCATGCTCTGGGAATCCCAGCCTCATCCTCTCCAAAGTCCCAGAGAGGAAAGGGTAGAGCTCCAGCAATGGGGACTTGGAAGAGCTAGTCACCCCCATGCACACAGGCAGCATTCTCTGAGGCAGGCAAGTGAGGAAGGCAGAAGGGATAGGGAGAACAGTGAAGTCCAGTTGGGAAAATGGGGTGTGAGTGACTGGAATGGGGGGTGTAGGGGTGGGTAAGTGGGGAATGTACATGAGAAGACGGAGATGGCCCATGGGGCAATGAGCCAAGAACAGCCTATACTGGTGAGAATGAAGACGGGCTGTACAGCTAAGCAAAAGTTGAGCCTCTTCTTAATCAATGGAAGAGTCCAGAAAATCCACAAAGCTTGTTTCCACCTCAAATTTGAACTCCCTTCCCCTTCCAAACTTGTCCCACGTAGAGTCTGCCTGGGCCATGTGTCATCCCTCGGAACCTGCTATTCATCCCTTCCCCATTCTCTGGTGTCTGCTTTCCTTCTCTCTTTCTCACTTCTTAAGTTGGGGCCCAGAAGCAGCAAGGGAAGGGAAGCAGAGGCAAAGGCCTGGATCTCTCAAGCCCTAGAATAAGTGAGACAGGGCTAGAGCCCCTAGGAGAGAGGTGGGATGAGATGACTGTCCCAAAATATGCCATAGCAGAGTGAAGACAGTGAGCCAGTGGCACGGATACACATAAACACAGCTCAGACACTCACAAAACACACACAGACACATATATCTGTTGCTTTACTGAATGCCCCCTGGTCTCTGGGCTGTGTTCTGACGGGCAAAAGGGAGCTGGGGAGGCAGAGACCCTTACCGGTCCATACTGGTTCATGTCCTTGTTTTGGGTCTCTTGGAGGGCTGCTACTGTGGCGGTGGCTGTGGCCGTGGCCGTAGCTGCTGCAGCCGCCACTGCAGCTGCTGCCGCTGCTGCTGCTGGCTGAGTAAAGTCTGCGGGTGGCCGGGTGTGAGGAGGGATCCCCATGCCTGCAGGGGCATTGGGGCCACCAGGGTAACTGCCAGGGAGAGAAGAAAGAAAGGGTTATATATGGCCAGCGAAGGGTGGAGAGAACTTGCTTGGAAACCAACTCTGTGACAAATGGGGTCAGTCAGATCAGGGCAAGACCCAGATGTGAAGGCAGGAAGCTGCTTCAACATCCTGTGGTACAAGGGAGGGAAGCAAGCCAATCAGGGCTAGACACAATGATAACTGGAGGGTTAGAAGACCAGAGGACACGGGCTTTGCTCTATCCCAAGTCATGAATCTAAAGAAAGTGCCCGGAGGGAGTATGGTGCATTGGAATGAGCATTGGTCTCGAAGATGAAAATGAAGGAGAAAGGGAACAATTCCACATCCAGGAAATGGGCCAGGCAGCCTGCAGTGCCAAGCACTTTACAAATACTGACTCACTTGATTCTTACAACCCTGAGAGGTAGGTACTGGTATAATCCTCATTTTAATTGAGGAAACCGAAGCAGATAGAGATTAAGTGACTTGCCCAGGGTCACACAGCTAGGCAACCACTCAGGCTGGATTTGAACTTGGGCTTTCTTGACTCTAGGTCTAGTGTTTTGACTCTTGCCTCTCAAACTTAATACTTGTGGGATCTTGGGCAAATCACTCAGTTTCCCAATCAGTAAAATGAGAGGACTACTCTAGATGACTCTAAGGACCACACTGGCTCTACAAGTACAATCCTATAAGCCTATCTACTCTTTCCACCTAGAATTTTTAGAAGATGAGGCAAGAAAGAACCAGCTTATACACTGCTTCAGTTAAATCTAGTTCTTTTTTTTGAGAGGTGATGTGGATAAAGCTGGGCCTAGGGCCAGGAATATTTGGGGTCCCATCTTCACTCTGACACTATGGTTGTGATGAGGGGCAAATATCACTTAGCCTCTCTGATCTTTTGATGAATATTTCAGAGTATAAATTATAGGATGGTTTAAATTTGTTTTAGTGAAGGGCATTCTCACAATGGGAGTTCCTATAGCCACAAAAATCACTGGACTATGACATATTGATGTCGCCGGCTACTAATATACTGCAATTATATTTAAAGGTACAAGACATGACCTGTTGCTATAGTCATAACTAGTGGAAAAAATATGGGAATCATAATTGGAATACCTCAGTGTGAATCTCAGATCCAACACTTCCCTAGCTGTATAGCCAGCCATAGCAAATTCATTTAACTTCAGAGCCTCAGTTTCCTTGTCTATAAAATGGGGATAGTAATTGTTTATTTTGTTTATACTACCTAGCTCACAGGGTTATTGTGGGGAAAGTGAATTATAAACTGTATAGGACTATATACGTGTGAGCTGCTATTATTATATAAAATTATAAATTCATAAGGACAGGTCCTATGTCTGGTGTCATCCTATGGTAGTTTAAAAAAAAGTATATCAATTGTCTAATGTAATATAAAAGGACTTAAAATAGTGTGTGGTGTGATGGGCAGGGGTTAAATCTGGAATCAAAGAACCCAGGTTAGAATGAAAGTTTCCTACCCCAGTAGTTCTCCTTGTCCTTAAAAAAATAAATAGTGTAGACAGGGACTTTCCCACTGCTTGGATTTAAGAGGAATCGTAGGGTAGAAAGTGAGAAGGAACAACAGATCCCAAACTCCCCCCTTCCCTCCTTTGCTTTGCTAAAGTATGCTCCAGCGGAATACTGTAAGTCACAGAAACTGTACAGGTCATAAAAAGGTATGTGAGAGCTCTGTAAATGAGTGTGTGTATGTGGGCAAGAAATAAATCCTGTTTGTGTTCATTAATCTGTAAATAAAACTCAAATATTTAAGAACAAAAACAAAAACAATCATTATTGACCATGAACCTCCCTGCTGATCTAAGGCAAGAACTGACATGTTATTCTGCTAATTATTGCCTATGTGACCTTGGGAAAGTCACTTAACCTCCTTATCTCCATTCCTTCACATGTAAATTGAGGGGGCTAAATGAAATATCTCTAACTATAAACTTATGATCATTCAGGCAATGAAATAGGTTGATTAGCTCAATAGGAGCAGGATCCTAAAGAAATCCAAGGTGGGGGCAGGTTTCCTACAATCCAATACACAGCTTGGTTCATTTGTGGCACTCCCACCAAGGATAGCATGTGAAATGATGGTCTCTTCCATAGCCTGTCCAACTCATAGAAAGAAAAGGTATAAAAATACACACAGTGGGTGAGTTCGGAACTCTAGCTCCACCCCTCTAAGAGCTGGCCACACAACCTAGAAGGGAGAGAGGACTGGCTTGAATTCTGCCACACAGAAAGAATGACTGATGAGTGAAAAAGCATTTAGAGAGCACCTACTATGTATCAAGTATTATGCTAAGCTCTAGAAGTACAAATATAAAACCAAGAACAGTCCCTGCCCACAAGGAGCTTACATTCTTTTTTTTTTTAATAGTTACTTTCTGTTCCCGTAACAATTCTAGGACAGAAGGGCAAGGGTTAGGCAAACGGGGTTAAGTGACTTGCTCAAGGTCATGCAGTTAGGAAGTGTCTGAATCCAGATTTGAACCCAGGTCTTCCGGACTCCAGCTACCTAGCTGGCCCAAGCTTATATTCTAATAGGAGAAATACAACACACTGGAGAGCCAGGAGGTAGAAAAAAGAAGAGAGGGAATTTTTACTTTCTCTATTGTGGGGAAACTTCCCCTTAAGATGTTCATGCCTTTCATGGATTTTCAGCCCTTTTCTACTCTGAAACTATAGGCTTTCTCTTTGAAAGCTCTAAGATTTTTCCCACAGCCAAACCTTGTTCCTAATTTCTCAAATCAGAAGTCACATCAGACTTTTTCATCATCTCCTAGAATCTTAAAGTTGGGAGAGGTCCCAAGGATCATCTCCCCTACCCTGTACCCTCTGCATCATCCCTGAGACATCATTATCCAGCTTCTACTTGAAGATTGACAATAATGTTAAACTCCTTACCTCTAGAGGCATCCTATCCCATTATTAAATAGCTCTAATGGTTAAGAATGACAAAATCTTCCCCTTTCCAGCATCTACCATCAATGATCAAGAGAAACACATCTACTCCTTCTACCTACCATTCCTCTGAATTCCTAAAGACCACTCTTATGACCTTTATATACATGAGGTTTTTTCTTTTTTTCCCCAATTTCTTACAATTCCTTCCCCAATTCTCATCTGATATGGTTTCCAGGCTTTTTGCCATCTCAGTCACCCTCTGCTGTATCTGCTCCAGACTGCCGATGGCCTTCCTAAAATGGGGTGTCCATAAATGGACACAGTATCCAGACACAGCCTGACCAGGGCAGAGTACAGAGAGCTTGGAGGTTCCCATGCTCTGGACACTATGCTTCTACTAATGCAGTTTAATTATTTTGCTAGCTTTTTAAAAAAACTTCATGTCACATAGCTGGCTCATATTTATCAGTCCAATTACCAGTCAACTGATCTTTTTCACCAAAACTACTTGTATTATCCACACACTTCCTCCATTTTGGATTTGTAAAGTTGATTTAAAAAAAAAAAAACCCTTACCTTTCTCTTAGAATCAATACTGGGTATTGGTTCCAAGGCAGAAAAGTGATAAGGGCTAGGCGATGGTGGTTAAGTGACTTGCCCAGGATCACACAGCTAGGAAGTGTCTAAGGTCAAATTTGAACCCAGGACCTTCTGCCTCTGGGTCTGGCATTCAATCCACTGAGCCATCTAGCTACCCCTTATAAAGCTGATTTTTTGAACTGTATAGAACTTTATATCTATCCTTTATTAAACTTCCTTCTATTAGATACAACCCATAATTCTAATCTGTCAAGATCTTTTCAGATTTGGTTTCTGTTTTACCTAGCAGGTCAAGTATCCCTATAAGACTCACATCATCTGAGATTCTGAGAAGTATACCATCTATGCCTTCATTCAGGTCTTACTGTCTTCTCTAGACAAACACTAGAAGGGCATTTTGACTTTCCTGACTTCTGGCTGATACTGAGGTTCAAGGTCAATAAAGATTTTTGAGGAAAATAAGGGAATCATTACTACAGTGATGACTTCTAAATGAAAGTGGGCATGTGATTGCTCAGTGTGCCGCTTCTGTAAGGCCACCAAGCCCAAGTATAATTATCTGGTCTAGCTTATGCTATTGGCCATCAGGGGTCCCCTGTTCTTCTCACCTGCCCCCGAACCCTCCACTGCCCGCGTAGTTGGGCCGCCCATACATCCCCTGTTGGATGTAGGGCTGAGTGGAGCCCGCCTTGGCTGAGAACTGCTGCTGCTGTCCAGCAAACTGGGGGGAGTTGATGCCAGGGTTGCTGGTCGTCATTCCAGATGCCATGGGGTTTCCGCCAGGATTCATAGGATTGTTGGCATTGGCCATGGGGTTTCCTAGGACCTGTGAAGAAAAATAATGGTCATACTGGTAACCAAAAGGGGAAGAAGGAGAAATGATGAGGGAACTTAAGAGGGAAGGAAGAAGGAAGAATGCCCCAGGGGAAAAGGGAAAGGAGAGCAGAAGTATTAGATTCTGCCTTGAGATTCTCTAATTTAGTGAGAGGGTGTTGCCATGTTTGGACAGAATGAAGATGAGGACTTGTTAGTCTAAATAACGGAAGGCTGACAAAAGATGTTTGAAACCTATAGAACTGAGGATATAGTAGTCAATAGATCCCAAAAGATGGGGAAGAAGAGGTCTTCTTTGAAACTCAAGTAAGGTGTATATATATATATATATATATATATATATATATATATATATATATATATATATATATATATATATATAGAGAGAGAGAGAGAGAGAGAGAGAGAGAGAGAGAGAGAGAGAGAGAGAGAGAGAGAGAGAACTAATAAAATGAAGGATTTTCTTTTTTGCATGGAAGACTATAAATTTAATGAACCCATTACCTTCAAGGAGACAAATGTATTCACAGAGAGTTCTGGCCCATTTCTGAATGACAGAGCCATGAATGGCTACTGAGAAGTGAGACTTCTCCAAATTCCCAGGTGATATCAAAGAGGACAGCTGAGCCCTCCATCAAGGCTGCTATTAAGGACAGAATCCTGGGGCAATTGGACTATGGCCTGACCCTGTTCCATGGCATGTCCAATGTTCCTATGTTAATTCTGTCTTCTTAGACAAGATCCTCAAGGGAAAGGAATGTGGCTTATTCCTCTGTATTTCTCCACAGTGCCTAACACAAGAAGGAGCAAATCGAGGTGCTCAGGAAAGACTTGGTTATTGATCAAGAGAAGAGAGGGAGAGGAGAGATGGTGGAAAGATTAGTATGTAGAACAGGAAAGGATATGCTCATTCACAGAGGTTTAAATCACTTGATTTTGCAGCAGTACTCAATCTCTGGGCAGCTTAGTCAAAGAAGGCTTTCCAAAGCATATTGCTTTAATCCATTCAGTGCTTCAAGTGGACAGTGACACATGGGACACCATGCTTCTCATGTGGTCAAAGTAAGTTTGGTTTGGGGCAAGGGGCTAACACCTACTAGACCACCACCCTTGTTGCAGCAGATCAATGTCAAGGGTCCTAGACTTGATCCGAGGTTAATTGATGAATACCCTTCCCATTAGAATGAGAGTTCTTCTGACCGGAGGACAAACAGGGGCAGGAGCTGATAGTAGGAAAAGGCTTCCCTATTACTGATTCCTGGTTTAGTTAAAGAATATTTAAATGTACTTTAACCCAAGCTAGATCTCATCATGGTGGGCAGAGGATGGCATTCTAAGCTCCTTCGAATGTAGGGATATTAACTAGGGGGTTTTATAACTGTGACAGATGGAAGAATCAAGGGAGGGACAAGAGTCAAACTCTTACCTGGCTCTGGGATGTGTTAGTCACTCCCCAAACAGTAGTGACCACGGAAAGGGATCCTGGTGGCTGGTTGGTGTTCTGCTGCCAAGGAACAGAGTCATAGGGGAACGACCCATCACTGTAGGAGGAAACAGAGATATGGGGGGACGACAGTTCTTCAGGGTATCTTGGGTGCAGAGACCATACAGTGGGGGCTCATTCCCAAGTGCAGAGCCTGCACTTGGGCCTGTGGAGTCCATCTCCAAGGCCCCGAAGTCTAGTAAACTACACAGGCTCTGGCATGATGTGGCATAGGAAATGAGTTGTGGGGTGGAGTGGGGGGGGGAGGTGGGGAAATATGATCCCATTCCTTGCTTCAAGACAGAAGAATTCAATCATTCATCCCTGGATGTAATTCCAAGACTATAAGGGTAAAGAGCAGTGTGGTGGTGAGTTATGCTATATATGAGATCATTGGCTAAAACATAAAAAGCATATTGAATTGTGTTGTCTTGGATTCTCCCTGACTTTTTCCTCTGAAAAATCTGGGCTCCATCTGCTCCACAGAGGGCACTGGAAGATGAAGGCCCTGTGCCCTGAAAAAGCCAGAGTCCCTTAGATTTGTCTCTAATGGTGACTTCAATCAGTTGCCTGATTCTTGATTGAATTCCTGAACTGATACCAAAGAGCAGCAGCTGGTACCTGCTATCTAAAACCAGGAGCTTGGCAGCCAGGTGGCTGGAATCATAAAGAGTTGGTGCTAAAGTATCCTTAGAAATCATCTTAGTCAATATGGTGGGAAATGGGGGTGACATAAAAATAAAAGATATCAATAAAAATTTATTTGTTAAAAAAGAGATCATCCTCCCCCCCCCAAAAAAAACCCATATATTTTACGATTAAGGAAATTGCAGTTTAGAAAGGCCAAAGGACTTGGGATTGATCTTTTTAAAAAGATAACTCATCTCAGCTGATGTTCTTGCTCATGAACTATCAAGCACTCACCTACTGCCTTTTAGAAAGAAGTTGAAATTCTGTGGCCTGGCATTTAAGAATCTTCATGACTGGATCCTTATCTACATTTTCACTATTTGCTTCTCACTTCTTTCCAATGCCTGACCTATGCTTTCATCAGATCTGCTCCTCCCTGCTCCTTTAATTCTTCTAAGTATGTCCATTTTCACATATTGTAAATGCTTGTATGAAGCCCAAACCTTACTTTGCATAGGTTCTATTTCCAAGGGTCTGATGGGCAGTGAAGGCATTCTCCCTTTAGTCAGAAGGGAATATTCTAATCTTCATCTCTGTCCCCTGTTTTGCTTTCCCCACCTCCTAGATCGTGCCCTCATCACTTTATTCGGAGGACACAGAAGCTGGTGCTTTCCCTGCCTGTAACCATTTCTCCCATCCTATTCGTAATACACATTGCTGCCAGACTGATTTTCCATAATTGCTCCTTTATACACTCTAATCCTTCCTTCTTGGCCAGGAACCTTCCTTTGCCCCCAGATGCCTTTAGAAACAAACCCATCCTTCTTAGTGACATGTTCAAGGTCCTCCACAACTTGTTCTTAACTTCTCCTTTCAAAATGATTCCCTACACAACCCCTAAATGCTCTGGCCATTGCTTATTTTGGTTCTCCTTACCTGGACTATCTTCTCTCTCCTCCTTTCTAGCCTTATAGATTTTTTTCTCTTCACACATTCTATGCTCCAAGCAAAGGGACCTCCTTGCCAACCCTCACAAGCAGCATTGCACAGACTGTCTCTCAAGCCTAGGATGTTCTCTCTTCTTTTAGAAATCCAAGCTTCTCTCAAACCTTGGTCTAAGCTCTACTTCCTACCTGGGCTCTTGCCCCACCTGCATTGGGAACTAGCTGGATTACTTTTTCAGGAAAGCCCTAGCCATCATACATTATACTTCACTCCCTCTACTGGAGTTATCTTGCCAACCACCTTCTCATCATGGGTATATCTTCACCCCTCTGCCTTACTCCCTAGTTCTGGAACCATGAACCATGATCCTACTAATCCTGCCATTGTTTTTGGATAGCCAATATACTCCCTCAATGGAAGGTCCTTTTAAGGATCACTTTCCAGAGCAAAGTATTCCCCCTTGGCCACCTCTTCCCTTCAGTGTATAGTCAGCCCTACTGTCATGTAAGCTCTTAGGAGGCAGAGGCTACATTTGCATTTGTATCTGTATTCTCAGCTCATAGCACTGTCCCTGGTACATAGTAAATGTTTGATGAATCTGTTTCTATTCATTCATTCAATTCATTCATTCGTTTATCCTTTCTTGATCTCCCAGGTGCTTATGTCTTTCTCCAGGGAAATTATCTTGTAACTACTTTGAATATATTTTCTATCAGTTTGACTAAATGTTGTTTTTCCTGAAAATAGACCATAAGTTTCTTGAGGATAAGTTTCTTGTATCCCCAGGGTCTAGCACAGTGCTTCAAACATAGTAGTAAACATTAATAAATGCTTACTGACTTTTGAAATATTACCACTCCTGGGAGGCCCAGCTCATTCACAAGGCCTCTTGGAGGCCCACGCTGACACATCTCATCTGCTCCATTCATTTGGCACTCATCATATGCTGTTTTGTTTAGCTAGTCATCTTTCTGAGCTACATATCTAGATTGCCTTGAGGGCAGTGGCAGTGTTTAGAGAGCTTTGTATTCTTGGCCTTTGTCCTTGATATGGTAGGGATTTAATAATGGCTTGCAAAGGATGAAGAGGAGAATAAAGAATTATGTCTGCCAGGACTCCAGAGAGAGGTTAGGTGAATAGAAATAGGTCTCTAAATCTTCTGATAAGGATGACTTTATAAATGCTCCTCTACTGGAGCAAGAGACCTGTTGTTACTACAGGGACCCCCCAAGAGAAGAAAACTTGTACCAGATCACCTGAAAGCCTACTAGGCTATCTGAGTAAAAGATTTTGCACAGGACTGAGGTGGGCTAAGTATCAAGACCAAAGAGATCATCACCTTCCTTGGTTTAACTAATCTGGGTCAGTCACCCAACTACATACAACATGATGGCCCCTGCTCAGATCTGGTTCATGGGGAGAAGGATAAGCAAGAGAGTTTTTGGAGTCTTTCTTCTGCTGAAAAACAGGGTGTCTCACTGACTATTTGGTTCATTTGAAGAATATAAAATCAGAGAGTTTATCTAGTCCACACATCAGCATTAGTCCCCATGCCTAAGTCCAACCTGGGCTGGAACCCCTTCTGAAGTGCTCTCAATAAATCAGCACCTGATTATGCCAGAAAACAAGTAAGGGAGAACCCATTGCCAATGGAGGTAGATCACATCACCTTTCCTAGTTCTACTTTTTGCTAATTAGTTCCACTAATGGCTAGGAAGGGTTTCTTAACATTCACTGGAAATGTGGCTGTCTACAACTTAAATCCATTGCTCTTCCTTCTGCTTTCTGAGGACAAGCCAATTAAGCCAATCCTTTTCTGATCATGTCTCCCTCTAACATCTCTTCTAGTCATTCCCAACCTACTTTTGTATTGCATGAACCTTTGGGCCTTTCACCATCCTGGCTCCTCATCTGGGCAGTCCAGTCTATCAGTGCCCTTCTAAGAACCAGACACAATGTTGTAGAAGAGGTGTGACCAGGACACAATTCAGTGGGACTATGTATAGGACACCTAGCTTGTGTGGGTCTGCATCTTATTGAGTTAATGACCCCTAGGGAAGATACTATTACTGGGCACTATCATTTGATAATAGATGATATGCACTGAATGAAAATGCTAACATCTTAAAGGAGGGAGGGGGAGTTGGGGGCAGAGAGAGAGGGAGAAAGACACAGAGACAGAGGAGACAAGGGGGGAGAGAGACACAGAGAGAAACAGAAAAAGAGACAGGATGGGAGTAGAGAGAGACAAGAGACAGAGAGGGGAGAGAAATAGAGAGACAGAGGGAGAGAGACAAGAGAGACAGAGAGACAGAGGGAGAGTCAAAGAGAGAGAAAAGGGGGGGACAGAGGACTGTGAGCTAAGGTAATTAAAGAAAGCTTTATGAGAGAGATGGGCCTTGCGGTAATAGCTGGATCATCTAAATGGAGAAAGGCACTGGGGAAAGGCATGATAGATAACAATAAGGTGACCTTTACCAAGTGCCTTACCCCTTTGGAAACCCAAAGAAACAAAGCCTGTCCCCTATCATTTCAATGAGGTCAGCCCCCTTAAAATCCTGCATTTGTGTACTTAACCTATCTTCCATATAAGATCCATACGTATTATGAATAGATCTGCACGACCTTGGGGAAATCCTCTCTAGGCCTCAATGTTCCTGTCTGAAAAAACCGATAAGGCTGGAGCACAACCAGTCAATTTCCCTGGAGGCCTCAAAAGAACCCATAAACTGTTCTTTTCAGGGCAGGCCAGCTGGGGGCATAATCCACCTGTATACAAGGACAGGAACCTAGGGCCAAGCTGGTCATTGCAGTCCAATTTTACAAGGTGGCTTTCTGGAGCTGAAGAAGTATCTAAGGCCTTCTACTGGATTAAGCTATCAATCACCAACAAGCTTTTAACAAATGCTTGCTTTATGTCAAGTCTTGTTCTGAAAGGCACCCCCCTGCCTCCCCGGCTTACAGTCCCCTGGGAACTTGCTTTCAGGGGCAGACACAAAACTCTCCTCTCTCCTAATGTTAAACTTCTTAAGTGAAATAGACCTCTGGAAGCTATAGCAAAGGAGCTTGATAAATGGATAAGGCCTGGATTCTAAGCATGGAAACATCTTTGGGACTCAGTTTCCTTCTTCAGTAAAAGAGTTTGTTCTAGATCAGCAATTCTCAAACTTTTTTTCTTCATCCAGGACCCCTTTCTATTCTTAAAAATCATTGCATGCACTCCCCTCCTCTTTTTGTGTATGTGGTTTATATTTAATGCTATTTATTGTATTAGCATGTAAAACATCTTAGCATTGTTAGGAATACAGTGATGACCTTGTAGACCCCCTTAAAGGGTCTTGGGGTGCCCATAGCATATTTTGAGAACCACTAATAATCATTAAGATCTCTTCTGACTTGAAATCTATGATCCTGAGTAAGGATTTGAGGCTGACAATCTGAGAAAATTATGTTTTGGAAAATCGGTATACCTACTCCTGCTCACTAACCCTAAGGGTCCATAGCATCACTTTTGACTTTGGTCCTGAAAATACCCTTTGGAGTCCTGAGCTGATACCTTTTCACTTGGATAGGTTGAAGGATGGAAAGGGACAAAGGCTTGGTAGTCAGGCAGAACAACCAAAAGCCTGCTCTTCCCTGCAAAACCTTTTTTTTTTTTTATAAATCATACAGTATAACTTTAAGTATAACTCCATAACAATTAATATGAAAGGGAACCTAACCACCTGAGAGAGATCTTTTTGATAATACTCCCTCCCCCTTATAGAATTCCCAGGGAAAAGAGGTGGCAAACAGCTGGCTCTACAACCATAACAATAAGACAAATTAGCATCAATCTGACTTCTCACCTCCTTCTCCAGAGCCCTTTCTCCCAACAAACTGGGGCCACACCAATACACAATTCCCGGTCACTTTAGTCAGTTGCAGCCCCTAGCCGTTCATTAAAAAATCCATACACTGGGCTCCCAAGGTAAGATCCTCTTTGCCCTGGGGGGGAGGGGGAGAAGGGGGGGGAGCCAAAGCCAGGGCTAGTTCCAAGGCTCAGGGGCCTAAGGAACATTACACTCAGAGGCAAGAAGTCACTCCTGAAGAGGGAGAAGACCGCTGCTTAAACAGCACAAACCTGGGGAAGGTATGGAGGAGACAGGGAGGGAGGGAGGGTATGAGCTCCAGGTCGCCGGGGAATTCTGTAAGGGACTTACACAATAAAATTCAAACAGCAGCACTGCTAGGACCCAGTATGCCATCAAGCCACAGGTGTTGTTAGCCTTCCTTGTGCTAGATGGAAAAAAGACCCTTTTCCCATCGAGTTCCTCCCACCATCTCCCCAAACAACCCAATCAGATTCAGCTGTAATTCTGGCTAGTGAATAAAGCATTTGCATTTGGGGTGAGGATCCCCTGGCCAATGACAGAGTTGGAGATCAAAGCCTGGGGTAACCCCGAGGGCACACCCCTCTACACGTGCATGCAGACACATAAGAAAGGAGGCAGGCATACATACACAAGCAGGAGGCATGTACACACAGGTTCAGATCTGTGTCTGTGTCAATGTTCTCCCTCTCGGCAAAGAAATGTGTCCCCGTGCTGGCAGAGGGGCACAAGGTTACTGAGGGAGCCCCCTTTCCGGGGCTGGAGAGCTAGCGGCTGAGTGTCAGTCTCCCCCAGCCGTGGAGGCAGAGGTGCTGGCACGTCCTGTTAGCAGCTCGGAAATCCTGGGTCCCGGGGCCAGGGCCCGGCCACGCGGCGATCGTGCCAGTCCCTGCTCCGCTGGGTGAGCGAAGCTGCCGCTGCCGCCGTCGCCGCCTCGGCGTGCCTCTGTCTCTCTCTGCCTCACATGCCACCTGTTCTCTTCCCAGGAAGAACAGAGTGGCGGAGGCTTGCGGTTTGTTTGTGTTTCTAAAAAGGATGCCCGGCAGCCCCGCGACTCCGGCTCGGGGTTAATCTTTAGTGCCCGCCGGGGATCAATCGGAGGTGGGGAGCCAATCGCACGTGGATTGCGCTGCTACCGCCGCCCCCCGGGGTTCCCGTCGGCCCCGCACCGGGGGCTCCCGCAGCCCCCAGCCGCCGGCCCCCGATCCACCCGCCCCGGGTGGGCGCGCATCCTAGCGGCGGCGCCTTCCTTGGCCCCGGCGATCCCGATCCGCACGCCCTGGCTCGCAGCCGCCGCCACCACCGCCGCCTCCGCCGCGGTCCCCGGGGAGCCCGCAGCTCATTGTTCCCAGCGAGCCCGGAGCCTCCTTCCCCTCCCTCCGCCTTTGTTCCCGGCGGGGCCGGCAGTGCCCTGGCTCGGCTAGGGTGGGAGATCGGGGAGGGGGCTGCCGAGCGAGCGAGCGAGAGACGAGCAGCAGCCACCCCCCGGGGGCGGGGAGAGAGGAGGGGGCTCTGGCCCGGGCCCCTGCGCCACGCGGGCGGCCGTCAGCGGGCGAGACTGACTCACGGGCTGGAGGTGGAGCGGGAGGGAGGCGGCGGCGGCGCCGAGGAAGCTTGGAGGCGCTCGCATTTCCGAGATAGATGGAGCTAATTGACACTCCGAAGGGTGGGGGGGAACAATCTGCCTCTTCCTAAAGTCACGCGCGCTGGCACACATGCACACACGCACACACGCACACACACGCGCGCGCTTACTGGAGCACGGCGGGGCTGGTTGTGTGTGCGCTATTAAAAAAAATCAGCAGCGAGATGGATTTCTGAGGCTGGGCTTGGGAATTCGAGGAGCCCTGGCTGCTGAGACTGGGATGGGGGCGGGGGGCACACACAGAGAAGCCCCCACCGCCGATCAGAGGCAACTACTCAATTCTGGCCAGTCTTTCCAGCCAAAGTGGAGAGAGCTCCTCAGAGGCCAGAGGGCAGACAGCAAGCCAGACACGACGCTAAAACCAGCGACGGCAGAGGGCAGGGGGTGGGCAATGTGGGCAGAGGGCTGGGGAGGGGCCTGGCTAGGGAAGGAGGAGATCGTGCTTTTCTAAACTTTGAATTAGAGCCCTCCAGGGGAGGAGAGGGGAGAAGGAAGGAGAGAAAGGGAAAGGAATGTTTGAGAATTCAGCGAAAAGAGGACAAGGAAAAGAAGAAGAGAGAATTGGAAAAAGGAAAGGAATGGGGAGGATGTTTTTAAGTTGTAACTAGGTGGGATAAGATTCAGAGGGAAGCCCCTCCACTTGAATTTCCTCCACAAACCAGACAATCCTTGCATTGGAGGTATCTTAAAGGCAATCGTGGTCTCAGACACAGGAGATCAGTCCAGGGCTAGGCTAACAGAGCCGCTGCAATATGGCCTGTGAGTGGCTCAGTGAAATCCATGTGCATCTGTCACAGCCAGATCAGATCCTATCCAAACAACAATGGCCAGGCATATCTCCTTTGAAGAATGCTTCTATAGAGAAGCACCACCTAACCATATTGCACAGCACTCTGGCCATATAATACCACATCATATCTAACCATAAAACCACACTTTACACCAGCTATATAATCACATCAGCCATATATAGCCCCATCACCTTCTAAATATACTCACAATAACACCCTACCAAAATATGTCCTAACAGACCCAGGGGAGCTAGTTGTGGTCTCTAGTGGCCAGACCAGCCTTGGAGTCAGGTAGACTCCTGGGGGCAGTTCTACCTTCAACCCTATAAGCTTTGCTGTCCCCAGACCAGTCTTTTAGGACCAGGAGTGGCAGAAGAATAAGGGGAGGATAATATTCTTACTCCTTACCTACTTCAAAAGATTGCTATGAGGGGCAGCTGGGTAGCTCAGTGGAGTGAGGGCCAGGCCTAGAGGGAGGACCTAGGTTCAAATCTGACCTCAGATACTTCCCAGCTGTGTGACCCTGGGCAAGTCACTTGACCTCCATTGCCTAGCCCTTACCACTCTTCTGCCTTGGAGCCAATACACAGTATTAACTCCAAGATGGAAGGATAAGGGTTTAAAAAAAAAAAAAGATTGCTATGAGAGGATCTGTCTCCCCAGTACCTGCCCCAATGCCTTATCCCAGTGGAGGCTGAGCAAATAATAATAATAACCAGTACACATTCTGCATAAGGTGTTAGTCAAATGCAAGGTGGTATCACTGTATCAACTCTTAACAGGGTAGGAGTTTTCCCCTTAGGTGATCATTTGGATCTACCAGAGAAAAGGGGGCCAAAAGGGTGAGCCCCCTGGCTGGCCTGATATTATTTTTTCCTCTTCTAATAGCCTCTTTATTTGGGAGAAATAACCAATTCCCATTAAAGGCATTGTCAGGCCCTCATTAATTTCCCTGATACATCTGTACAGGTTCTTAACACTCTGTCTATTGAGCAGAGCTTTTGTTGTTACCACTAATGAAACACTGAGCCCAGTGATTGGAGTTGAAGCTCCAACCCTCTTTAATTTCGGTGAGCCATTAGAGAGCCTCTCCATCACCACAATTACTGGGGACTATTTCCTTTTCTCCCTGCGGTGAAACTTAGAAACTTGAGCATCCAACGCCATATTAGAGTTTTTGTTTGTGTCTTTCTGAGTTTTAATAGGAAAGAAAAAACAACAACAACAAGGAAAAGAATCCATGCATTTCGAGAACACTAACGTTGAGGAAACAGGGATTAATTTATCCTCAGAACCTTCCTCTGGGAAGTGATGTTTTAATTTCCTACCGATTGGAGGAAGAGACCCATCAGTCCTTCCCTTCGACCACAGGTAGCACAGACTACAAAAGTGACAGAACTCAATTAGTGAGTGGACTTATGAAAAGGGCTGGGGATTTGGTGGGCTGTGGTGGCTGTTTTCTCTGGGTCCTTTTCTTTCACCAGGCAGGTATAGGATACGACTGTAATATCACCTTAATGTAGACTCTATTGATTTGGAATGTGTGATCATTCCAAGCTGAAATTTACCATCCATGAAGAAAGGATTTACTAATTAAATTAATAGTGTAAACAAGATTTATTTAACCTATTTCAGAGCTCAAATGTTTTAAAATTAAGTTAGCAGTCCTTATTTGCATATGAACAATGTGGGTGGATAATGAATATAATCTCTTACATTTGTATGGTGCTTTGATACTTCATCTCATTCTATTCCTACAAGACAGCCAGACAGGGAGGGCACTATGCATTAGATTATTCCCCTCTCCTCCTCCCCCTCCAATTTTATGAATGAGTAAACTGAGACTCAGAGAGGTTAAGGGACTTGTCCAAGGGCATAGAGTCAATTAAAGGCAGAACCCTATACCCAAACCAAGACCAGCATTCCAATCTATTACAACCAGGCTTCACCTATGAATGAATGAATCGCAACTGTGTCTTACTATTGTCAGCCAGTTAAGCTCAGTAGATACAGTGCCAGGTTGAGTCAGGAAGACTCATCTTCCCCAACTTTAAATCCTGTCTCAGACACTAGCTGTGTGACCATGGGTAAATCATTTAGCCATGTTTGCCTCAGTTTCCTCATCTGTAAAATAAGCTGGAGCAGGAAAGAGTAAACTAGTATCTTTACCAAGAAAACCCCAAATGGGATCATGAAGAGTTGGACATGACTGAACATACATATTTAATGTCTACTATGTTTAAAACACTAAACAGGTCAGGGATGTTACTTAACAGTATTCTGCTAGCATTTGGTCTTACAGGCATATGCTTAAATGTTACAATCTTTCTGTTCTTTGAAACTGCTCTATTACCAGGCTCGCTCCTCTTCCCATTCAACCTTCTGAACTAGCAAAAATGTTACTGTTAAAAAAGAAAGAAAGGAAATAACTTGTTCAGAATGTTGGACTTTCTCTAAATGTTTCCTCAGTTCTTTCAACATGCTTGAGAAGTAGAGGTAGGTTAGACATCATCGTGCTCATTCCCCCTGGGTGGCAGCTTAAGCACAGAGAAGTTAAGTCACTTGCTCAGGGTCACCCAGCATGTCACTGACAGAATGAGTAGGAGATTCCCTTGATTTATCAAAAGATCTCTGAGCCCTAAGTGATTCCTTGCTCTCTAATCCTTACATCTTTTACTCTGAAGTTCAGTCCATTTAGCCCAGCACAAATGGGACAAAATTGAGTCTTCCAGATAGCAAGGAAACAGGGGAGCATTGAGCATATAGAAAGGCTTCAACCATCACACTGTAGGGAGGGGGAGGAGATGAGGAAAAGGAACTTTTTCTTACTTATGAATACCAGATTTTTTTATTTGCTTATTATTGATGACGAGATGAGGTTTAGTGCTAGAAAAAGGGAGAAAGAAGGAGAAACAGAGACAGAAAAGAGACAGAGAGATGAAGAGAAAGAGACAGACAGAGAATATTTAAGGCAGAAAGTCTGAAGAAGCCCTGCTTCCATCCAATACTGGCTGGGTTATCCAGGACAAGTTCCTCAACCTCTCAGTGCCCCTGGCAACTCTCTTAAGACTAAGCTGAAGAATAGTTGCTGATCTGTATAGTCGGAGGGAGTTTTCTTACTGGGAAGTTTCTTATATTGGTGAAATTACAATTCAAGAACTTGCCTTCCTTCCCTAAATATATGGCAGTTACCAGGAGATCTAAGAAATTCTTGAGCAAAGCCCAAGAGCTGTTTCTTTGATGATGAGAGATATCTGATTTTATCACAGAGCAAAATTCAATAGTTACAAAAATCAGGAATCACATATTTCTCTTATCAGCATGCCAGAGTAAGGACCACCAATCACACTGTTGAGCTAAGCATTCTAGCCTTCACATCCTTTACTATACTACCTTGGGGGAGGTCTCTGGAACTTGACTTTCTCATCTGAATATAGAATAACTTCCATACCTTTAACACGATTATCTTAGAGCACTGTGAGGACTGAAAGGGGCCACAGCATATTGGTAGTCTAAATGGTACCCAAATAAGAATAATGGAGTATAATGGAAATCCCAATGAATTTGAAGCCTGAACACTTGGACTCCAACTTTAGCTCTGTCATTTAACCTTTGGAGAGTCACAACCTCTCTAGGACAAGGAATTTGCCTATATCAGTAGTCCTCAAATTTTTTGGTCTTCGGGACCCCTAAACACTCTTAAAAACAATAAAAAAACCCACTTACCTTCTGTCTTAGAATCAATACTAAGTATGGATTTCAAAGCAGAAATGTGGTAAGGACTAGATGATTGGGGTTAAGTTACTTGCCCAGGGTTGCACAGCTAGGAAGTGTTTGAAGTCACATTTGAACCCAGGTTCACTCCTATTGTACCCTTAAAAATACCTGAAGGACCACTTCTTCCTGAAGTGTTTTTTTTGGGGGGTGTATGGTATGTATGTGTGAGTTTTAGCTATTGATATTTAGAAATGAAAACATCTTAGTATTATTATCAAAACAGTTTTGACCTTGGGAACTCCCAAGGACCCCAGACCACACTTTCAGAACCCGTTGATCTTAAAGATTTCTTCTCAGATATAAAGCCTAGGAACCCACTGACTTATCTATGGACCTACAAGGCCTGTAAAGTTCCAATCCGTTTTTTTAGATCCATTCAAACTGTCAATATCATTCATGAAAAGCTATCCAATTAGGGAAAATATCTACTTTTCTTCTGAATGGTTCTGTTAGGAAGTTCTTCCCTATTGTGGCCTGGGTATTCTACATAAAAGCCTTTGGAATACATGAAGATGGCTATATAAAAAAGTCCCCAGGGACTTGCTTTCCCAGCATCCCAGTTACATATCTATGTAAGTTACTAATGCAGGGAAGATATAAGTTTTGTGTAGTTCCACCCTCACTCTCTTATCCAGGAAACTTGGCTGTGGAGGTGGGGTGAGGTGGAAAGCACGTGTTTTTAACTCAGGTACTCAACCCAAAGGAGGAGGGACCCTAGGCAATGTAAAAAGCTTGGTTGTTCAAAGGTTGGCCATTTTTCGAAAAGCAATCTGAGGTTGTATCTTTTGGGCTACACTATCACACCATTGATTCCTGTTGGGTTTTTAGTGCCCTAAAAAGTCAGACTTTTTTCCCTTTCATATACATGTTCTATGAACAACACTCCCCATTTTGTACTTGGGAAGTTGATTTTTTTAAACACAAGTTAGATTTAGCTCATTATTCCAGCCTGTCAAAATCATTTTGGATCTTGACTCTGTCATCCAACAAATTAGCCATACTTACTTTGCTTTATATCATCAGTAGATCTGATAAGGAAAATGGTAGATGACATAGGGTCATGCACACATCACAGAGGCACCCTGCTAGGGGATTCATTCCAAGCTGACATTGACTCATGAATGACTACTGCTTTTTGGGCTCAGTCATTCATCTTGTTCTGAATCTACCTAACTAGAGTTATCATCAAGTCCATATCTCTCCACTTTTTTTTCACAAAGATGGTATGACTTTGTCAAATGCTTTTTTGAAATTTAATTAAGTTAATTTGAAGCCAAGCTAGTAACTGTAAAAAAAGAAATGAATTTAGGTGGCATGATCTTTTCTTGATCACTTTAATGGTTCTACAAAAGGTTTTCTTTTTTTATAAGAAACTAAAGTCAGGGGCAGCTGGGTAGCTCAGTGGATTGAGAGCCAAGCCTAGAGACAGGAGGTCCTGGGTTCAAATCTGATCTCAGACACTTCCCAGCTGTGTGACCCTGGGCAAGTCACTTTACCCCCATTGCCTAGCCCTTACCACTCTTCTGCCTTGGAACCAATATACAGTATTGATTCCAAGATGGAAGGTAAGGGTTTAAAAAAAATTAAAGTCAAATATATCAAATATATAGTTTGTAGAATCTAGTCTATTTACTTTTTTTTTTAAACAGGGATATCAGCCCATCTCTGATCTGGTAAAAACTTCATTCTTTATAATTTTTCAGACATCACTAACAGCAGCTAAGCAACTAATTTGCCTATGTTTTCTCTTCTTCTATTATCATGGAGTATATTTTACTGGGCTTGGTAACCGGAAGCCATTGAGGCCCAACTAGATTCTCTTTGATCATCTCTTTGCTTCCCACTTTTTAATTTTGGGTTTTAATTTTTGAGAACTTCCCATGCCCTTTGGGCTGACTTTCCTTATAAAATCTAAGGCCACAGGATCCTGCTTATTTTTAATCTTAACCTTTTAAATTAGTTCTATGAAAATATAGGGTATATGTCAAACTATCTCCAGCTTTCCTCTATTCTATCATGAATGCTGGAAAACTCATTCTTCCTTAAAATTCCCATCATTTTTACTTGAGCAACCAGATTCTCTTTTTGGGATAGAATCAGGTCTAGAGTATCATGTTTTGTTTCCCTCATTATCTTCTTCATCTTTTCATAAATTAAGTTATCACTGAGATAAGCCAATAGTTTTTTTTTTTTGGTTGTTGTTGTTGTTGCTTTTGTACCAAACATGTATAAAAAAGCCCCACACTGGTCATACCCCAAAATGTATGTTTTACTCTGCACCTTTGGTTTAGCACCTCTCTTTTAGGAGTTAGTCAGCATGCTCCACAATTGGTCCTCTGGAATTACAATGATCACTTAGTCTTTGTATAAATTACTCTTTGGGTTTTGATTACTTCACTCTGCATCGGTTCATATATATCATCCTTGGCTAGGGACAAGCCAAAAACTTATCAGCTGCCTTGCTTTTGAGGGAAAGAAACCTTCAATGGATGCTCAAATAGCTGAAATTCCCATCATTGCTGTTGCCTTTCTCCCAGGTCCATAATCTATTCCCCAAATTCCTCTTTCTGTTCAATTAAGGCTGCCAATAATGCTGTTCTGGTGACCACAATACTTTCTATCTTCTCTGGCTCCTGGATTCCATACTTGGATATATTGTCTTCATATGTCCTTTTGAGTCTATATATCCTTTTAATAACTATAGTTGAGTAAAATCCCATACTCCTAAGTCTCAGTGATGAATTCAAGGTTAAATTTGTCTCGTTGTATTAAGATCTTTAATTTGCCCATATGTGAGCATTGACATATAAACATTTAAGGCCATGAAGACTGGAAGTTCCTTGAGGGTAAGGCTGCTTTTTTTTTTTTTAATCTCTCTTTGCATCCTCAGTGCTTAGCACAGTGCCTGGCCCATATTAAGCCATAAATAAATTCTTGTGGACCTGTTGTTAGCTTATTGCTGGTTCTTTTCCTCACTTTTGTCTCCTGTTATACTTTTCCTCTCTAGTGATATTGCCCTCAGCACATTTGGTGGTATATGGTTTGAGAGATATATGTTGGCCATTTTTAGGATTCATAATCCAAATAGGGAGCTTCACAGGACTGTCATGGTAGCCAGAACCTGACTGGTAAGTGGATTCCTGGCTGTCCCCCATACAATTCTTTTTTAAACAAAATTTTCTCCATATCTTTCCTTGGAAAGAAATCTTAGTCACTTTTCCCCCACCCCCAACTGCCTGATTGACCAAGTCCAATATTCCCTAGCCTAGAAAATAAGGTTCTTTACTCTTTTCATCCTAATTCATCCAGCTAGCCAGCCAGCCAGTCAGTCAACTAACATTTCCCCCTTACTTTATCCCCTTCTATTCCATTCCATTCTTGTGGGGTTTCCTCACTACTCTGTTGTCTCTATGTTGACTCTCACCCCCAAGTCTTTTTTTTCCTTGCTATTTCTGAGACTTCTTCTCTCCATTTCCCAGCATACAATGCTCTCTCCCTCCCTCTTGCTTATTTTTGGAATTATTTTTGGATAATCTGCTGCTTCAAATGATCTGTGAGCCTACTCCCATCAATTAACATGGATAACTAGGAGTAGACCAGCTCTGTTACTCTGGCTGTTCATTTTGCTCATGAACAGGAAGTAGGGGTAAGAAACAAAGAAACATAAAAGGCTCAGGTTTACCTAGATTTCTTTCTTTCTTTTTTTAAAAATTATTTTCAGTCTCAAATTCTGTCTCTCCAAACTGCCCCTTACCCATTGAGAAGATAAGAAATATAATACCTATTCTACATATGGAGTCATGCAAATTTTGCCTATATTTCAAGACTCATCCCCTTAAGATTTATTAAGTGCTCACTTGGCCCACGGGGATTATTTCCTTCTTGGGAATTCTCAGAGGTATGCAGCAGCAGCGACTGCTCCCACATATGCTAAGAATTTAGTCCTTCCATGGGAGAATCTTAGATTCTTTTCTGGCTGTTTTGTAATCAACAGAAAATTCACATGACAAATATTTATCTAATGCTTCCATGGACTCTGTTAGAAGTTATGCTGTGGGATATGTAGATCTGTATGAATCCCCAGGGGCTTATGGTGTGTGTGTGTACTACTTTATATATTGTACTACATGGTGTATAGCAATAGGATATGACATTCATGTAGGACCTTATGGTTTACAAAGTGCTCTCTCTCTCTTTGTCTCTCTGACACCCCACCCCCCCAACTCTGACTCTCTTACTCTGTCTCTTTCTCCCAACATTTCTTCCACGTTGTGAGGATTAGGGGCATGGTGCCCCTGTGAGCTGGAAAATCTGTAACATTTTTTGACCTTTCAAGACAATGAAAGTGGAATGGACTGCCATTTTCTTTTCCAGCTCATTTTACAAATGAGGAACTGAGGCAAAGTTAAGTGACTTGCTCAAGGTCACACATCCTGTAAATGTCTGAAGCCAGATTTGAACTCATGTCTTCCTAAGTCTTAGCCCACTGCTCTATTCACTTGCTACCTAGCTGCCCTGAATATATAGCCATAGATAATCTGATTTGACTGATCTATGAAACACCCCAGTGAGATACAGCAAGGTATACTAGGGCTCAAAAATCTCTATTTTAAAGATAAAGAAACTGAGGCTCTGAGACAGCTATTAAGTACCACAGGATTTGAACTCAGATCTTTCTTGACTAAGTCCTTCAGCTCTAGCTCACAGCTTTTCTTGGATGAGTAGTGAAGACAAACCTATATGAGGGCTTTTTTTTTGAGTGGGTGGGGATGGATGTTTCATTACTTCTGGCTGAGAAAATTGACTTCATTTTAATAGGGAGAGATCAGTGGGGTAAATCTAGCAGAGAGAACCAAGGCAAAGATTAAGAGAGGGCAAAATGTCTCTCCAAGAAAGTGTTTGAGGATGGGCCTGGATCTTCTCCTCCTGCACTGTTGGCTACTCCTTACTCCCATTGTAGTATAATATAAATAACTGTGCTGGGTAGTTGCCCTACATCTTGACTTAAATATAGTTTCATTGTTTTATGCATTTAAAACCATTATTCTGCACTATGCACAAGTGGGTAAAATCAGTAACAAGACCCAAATACAGTCAAGTAATGAATGGGCATAAGGGTGATCAGAACATATTCATTATGAAGGTGTACCAGGGTGCAAAATGTACCTTGGGAAGAGTTTCTTTTTGGTGTGAAATATCATTCTCCATCCAACTAATTTAATAATACCAAATGATAAATCCTTTTTTTTTTTGGTCTAGACCTATTTTTTTTCCCTTCCGTGTTAAAAAGTCTATGTGCAAAAGTTAAAAACAAACAAACAAAGAAAAAAACATTTTTCTGAGAAGGGGGGCTATTAGCTTCACCAGATGAAAATTGAGGACACTATAGTGCTTGCCAATAGGAAGCCGTGATATCCAATCCAACCTTAGACACTTTCTGGTTATGTGACCCTGAACAAATCATTTAACCTCTCTTTGCCTCAGTTTCCTCAACTATAAAATGGGAATAATAATAATAATACCAACCTCTCAGGGTTGTCGTGAGGATCAAATGATATAATACTTGTAATTGCATAGTGCCGGGCACATATTAGGCGCTTTTAAAAATGTTTGTTTCTTTCCTTCCTTCCTTTTGGAGCTAACAAAGATCAGCACCACAAAGGTTCAGAATCCCTGAAGTAATGATAAGAACTCACAAGACCTCAGTTTACATCCCAGCTGTTTCACTTACTCCCCATGTGATACTGAGTAAGTGAGTGACTTCCTTTCTAGGGACTTCAATTTCTTCAAGTGCAAAACAGAGCTTAGACTAATTTATTGAAACTAGTGGTCAGTCAATCAGTCAAGAAACATCTGTTAAGAATGCTTCTAGCTCTAAAGTTCTATGGGGCCAAGTATTTGCTCAGTAACTGATTGTTGGTTGACTGGATAGAGGAAAGTGACACTGAGCGGGCTGCCTTCTGCTTGGGTTGGTTCTTTACATTTAAAATATGGAGGGTCACAATGAATGATCTCTAAGGTTCTTTCCAGCTCTGCCATCCTATGAACAATCATTATGTCTAGATCCCACAGATGAGTTGGGGGATGGGGACTCAGAGCAGGAACAGGAGTGCTGGGAGGACATACCGGCTAGGGAAATGGAAGGCAGTGGGGGCAGTGGACAGAGGACCCAGCTGACTCTTGGGAGTTGCAAAATCCTTGTCTTGGGCCCTAATGCCCCTTAAACCAAAAAGAATCTTTCCCTTCTCTGTTCCTTGATCCTCTATTCTGCCTAAAGATCTACAAAAGGTTAGAGAACATAATAGAGGGGTTTAACTCTGAGTTTTCATCTTGGAATCAATATTGTACAAAGCACTGTTCCAAGGCAGAAGAGTGGTAAGGGCTACGCAATGGGGGTTAAGTGACTTGCCCAGGGTCACACAGCTAGGAAGTATCTATATTTGAACCCCAGACCTCCCATTTCCAGACCTCAATCCACTGAGTCATTTAGCTGCCCCCCAAATTTCACTAATTTAAATCAAATTCCTTAATTTCAGCTGGAGATCTGAGGCCATAGACTTCCTAGCCAGAATTGCCAATCCAATCCTAAGAGCTTCCAGAGGGAGGGGAACACTTTTACAACCAACTCAAATAGGATTAAAGAGTGAGAGGAGCCCGCAGTGACCGTCTTGGTCAACAAGGCCTTGCATAAAGCTTAATAAATGTTTGTTGAGTAATTTGAATCCCCTCATTTTCCAAATGAGGAATCAGAGAACACAAAAGGGGAAATAATTTTCCCAAAGTTGCAGAGGTACAAAGTCAACAAGGCAAGATTTTACAGCCAAAGGAGACCATATTTTTAAAGCATTTAGCACCATGTCAGGTATTTAATAGATACCTTTTCTCTCCCTTTTCTATCCAAATCCAAGGTTCTTTATACTATTGGAGAAGCTAAAACTCCAGTTTAAAAAAGGGGGTGGGAGTGGGGAGAGGACTGAGCCATCTGGGTGTGATCACAAAGCTTGGTTTTCCTTATCTATAAAATGGGATTGAACCTAAATCCTGAAGCTTCTGGGGGGAAATAAATGATCAGTAATTTGTGCCTGCCAGATCTTTTACAACACAGTTTACTCTCAATTTTGAGTGAATAACAATGTCCCCTTTGGGACATTTAAATATTTCAAATCACATCAAACCACCAGATATTTATGAGATGCCTAATAATACAAGGCAGGGTTTTTAATCCTTATCTGATTTCCCTCTGGCCCAATACACTCCAAGGAAGTCAGCCAGAGCTCATCTCTGTTCCCTAGAAATCCACTGCCTGCTCCTCCCCCAACACACTTCTCCCTTTTTTTCATATCATCTAAATTTGATACAACCTTCAAGGCTCGGCTCAAGTCCCAACTCTACTGTGATGCCTTTCCTAAAAAGGCTTCAGCTTCAGTTGTCTTTCCTTCTTCTCCCTTCCAGTTCTACCAATCCATCACTAATCCACACCTCCCATCTGGTGCTCCTCAAACACAACCTTGCCACATTTTATATATTTTGTTTCTTTTGATGTATAAATCCCAAGAGTGATTATTATTATTTTTAAAGCTCTTAACCTTCTGTCTTAATAGTAGTACTGTCCATGGGTTCCAAAGCAGAAGAGCAGAGAGAAGGGCTAGACAATGGGGTGTTAAGTGACTTGCCCAGGGTCACACAGCTAGGGAGTGTCTGAGGCCAGATTTGAATCCGGAGACCTCCTGTCTCTAGACCTGGCTCTCACTCCACTGAGTCACCTACCTGCTCTCAGGCAAACTATTTTGGGAAAGACAATGACAAAAAGGAATATGTTTTGCCAAGAATGGCTAAAAGAACTGGAGATGTAGGTCTTCAGAAGAGAAGATTAAATTAGGGAGAGCAGCATGGCTGTCTCAAATATCTGAAGACCCTTTCTACGCGGGAGGCTCTACACTTTTGGTATTGGTGGAGCAGATCAAAAGCTGGCCTTGGAGCCCAAAAGAATAAAGTTCAAGTCCTCCCTTTACTATCTGCTGGCTGTGTGACTCAGGGAAAGTCTCTTAACATCATAGAGCCAAAGGAAACTGTCTAGTTTACAGATAAGGTGGCAGGCAACCTGTGTGGGCAAGGGAAATGCCTTCATCTGGGAGTTTCCTCTATCAAGGAAGCTGCAGGTCTAGTCTGTCTGTCTGTCTCTCTTTGTGGTTTCAGAGGGTGATCAGAACTCTAGAGCTGGAAGGGACCTTGTAATTTTAACACTGAACACTGGAGCTGAAATTCATAGAACCCTTTAGGAGGGAAGGGAGCAAGTATTTATATAGCACCTACTATGTGTCAGGCATTTCATTAAGCACTTTACCAATATTTCTGCAATTCTGGGAGATAGGTGCTATTATTATCCTCATTCTATAGGTGAGGAAATAGGCAAACAGAGATTAAGTGATATAGCCAGGGTCAAAAGGTATGAAGTGTTTGAGGTGAGATTTGAACTCAGGTCTTCTTGACTCTAGACCCAGGGCTCTATTTGCTATATGTCTCAACTGCCACTAGACTGGGTGTGAATCAGACATTTTAATAGTCAAGAGCTATAAACTACTGAAGTGTCTGTTCTGTGAGGTATACGGTTTCTATTTTTTTTCTTTTCCTTTCTTTTTTTGACATGTCTGGGAATGCTCAAAGAGAAACTGGATACCCATCTGTCTCGGATGTCATAGACAAGATTTCATCGACTAGATAGGAGGTTGGACTTCCAAGGTCCCTTCTGATTCTTTTTTTTAAACCCTTACTTTCCATCTTAGAATCAATACTGTGGGTTAGTTTCAAGGCAGAAGAGTGGTAAGGGTTAAGTGACTTGCCTAGGGTCTCACAGCTAAGAAGGATCTCAGGTCTAATTTGAACCCAGGACCTTCTGTATCTGGATCTGGCTCTATCCTCTGAGCCATTCAGCTGCCCTCAATCCTTCTGACTAAAGATTTTACAAGTCTAGGACTTGATTGACAAAAGTCTGACCATCTCGCACCTTTCTTTCTAGACTATGAGCTGAAGGGATTGTATCAGATATTCTCCAAGCTCCCTTCTGGTTCTGGATTTCTAAGTCCCAATACAGACATTCGCCTTCTTGTAACATGCTCCAAAGCTCAATAGGGATTCCTGTTGGAGCATCTGTGGCTTCAGTTCACTCATGTCACTGCCCCCACCATTAGCACAGATAATTGAGAATAGACTGCGTCATTCTGGAAGCTCATCTTTGCCATCAACTCAAAGGAGGAGGAGATAGGCAATATAAAAAGCTTGGTTGTTCAAAGGTTGGCCATTTAAAAGTTCAGGTATGAGCGTTGTGGATTCTAAACAGAAACTTCCAGGATAGTTAATTGGGAAAAGCAGCCAGCCTAATGGAAAGCTAACTCAGCAGCCTGGACATCCAGGAGGCAAAACAGGCAGTCAAGATGTGCTTGGCTCCTTTCTTGGAGGTGGCTGCCCAATGGCCCCATCCTCTGGATGTACTCTTTTAGCTCTGACTGGTCTAACGTGCCAGCTAACTTTCTAGCAACCATTTCTTTCCTTTTCCAATAAAAACTCTTCCCTTCCCTCTTAGAATCCATGCTGTGTATTGGATCCAAGGCAGAAAAGCAGTAAGTGAGGCAGTCAGAGTTAAGTGACTTGCCTAGGGTCACACAGCTAGGAAGTATCTGAATTCAGATGTGAACCCAAGACCTCCTGTATCTAGACCTGGCTCTCAATCCATTGAGCCACCTAACTGCCCCGAACCATTTCTTTTCAAGAGAGGCAGACTGCACTCTCCCAAAGAAAACTGGATAAAGCTCTGACTAGAGGCTGAGGAATGGTTTTGATGACCTCTCCAAGGCCTCCCTTTAATCCCTTAGTTTCTCTAGTTTACTTAAAGTCCTAGCTTTGGAGTTTCCCTGTAGATATTAGAAAGGAGTAGACAGGGAAAGAAGGGGAATTCCCTGGGCTACAGAAGAGCCATCCAAAGTCAAGATTTCTAAGCCACTATTGAGGGTAGTTCTATAATTAGGAAGAGAAAATCCAGGCTCATTTTAATGAGATAGATATGACTGGGGAGAAGACACTGTCCCTCGGCCCTTGGGGAACTCCCAGTCTGATGGGACACATACATGTCACCTCTTCCTCAGGAAGCTTCTGGTCTGATGGGAGAGATGGGCCTTCCCCTCCCGTTGGGAACCTCTCCACAAGGACATCTTTGACCATATGGAGACGGCTGCCCGACTCACACGGGAGTGAGAGACCAGTGTCCCTGATGGCTGTCTTCCCACCATCAAGAACCTGTGATGGGATCTCAAGTCAGCAAGAGTCTGGCCCAAGCCCTCAGCAGTCCCACAATGACTCACCTGTGTGACAGCGTGGGTTTCATGGAGCTCATGGAGTTAAGGGGGGGCTGCATGGGGAGCTTCCCAGGAGGATCACTCTGCCGGCTTTTCTGGTGACGGAGGAGGAGCAGCCGGCCCAACTCTTCACACCAGGATGAGAGCAGAGCTGGAAGGAAATACAAGCAACAGGTTAACATACTTTCCTGGAGCCAGTCACTCAGGCAGCTAACACTATTAAGTACCCAACACATGCCAGGCATTGTATCAAGGTTAAAAAGAAAGAGAGAAAGAAAAAAACAAGTCCGTGCTCTCCAAGAGCTCACAATCTAATGGGGAGACCATATGCAAATAACTATATGCCACCAGCTATATATGCACGATAACCTGGAAGAAACCTCAGAAGGTACGATTGTTATTGTTGTTGTTATTATTTTAACAACCCTTACCTTCCATCTTGGAATCAATACTGGGTATTGGCTCCAAGGCAGAAGAGTGGTAAGGGCTAGGCAATGGGGGTCAAGTGACTTGCCCAGGGTCACACAGCTAGGAAGTGTCTGAGGCCAGATATGAACCCAGGACCTTCCGTGTCTGGGCCTGGCTCTCCATCCATGGAGCCATCTAGCTGCCCTTGGAAGGTATTATTATTATTAAGAGAGGCTAGAAAAGGCTTCTCCCAAAAGCAGGTCATTCTCTCTCCCCCAGGCTCTCTTTTCAATTTTTCTTTTTTGGTGTTATAAGAGATGGCCCTCTGGAAGAAGAAGGAAGAATGACCTCTAGATTATAGATTCAGGCCAACCTCCTCATTTTCCACTGAGGAACCTTTAGCTGAGACTAGAAGGAAGCCAGGAGGCAATGAGGAAGGAGTCCTCTAGGCATGGGACACAGGAGAAGTCCTTGAAGAGAATTCACTTCCCTCACTTATTGTCAGTTTCTATCCCATGCTCCCCCTAAGACAGCTCCTTCTTCCCTTCCCCACATAGTAAGGAGTCTAATGGAGAGTGTCCTGGGCCAGGTTCATACATTGTGAGACCCAGTGGAGACCTGTCACCAAACTGGGCAGCCAGCATTTTACTAAAGACCTACTATGCGTCAATCACAGTGATAGGCACTGAGAGTACAGAAATAAAAATGAAATATCAGGGCAGGAGACACCATGCCTATAGATGGATATATACAAAACGAAAAAAGATTTTTCAAAGGAAAGCACTGGAGCTGGGGAGTCAGAGTCCAAAAGGCTTCATCTAATGGGTAGTATCTGAGCTGGGATTAGAAGAAAACTAGCAGGTGGGTGGTACGGTGGCTAGAGCACCCCCAATGATGGCTTGTCCTTGAGAGTTGATGCAAAAGATAAGGATGCCAATGTCCAAAAAATGAGGTAGGCCAGGCTCATGGTGACAGGGAAGAACAATGGGTAGATAGCCTTAGAGCTGACCTAATATCCTTGAAAAAGGAAGAAAACCAGAGAATGGTCTCCAATGTGCTGGCTATCAGGGGTTGTTGATTTGGATGCATCCTAGCTGGATGAACCTAGGCAAGTCACTTAACCTCTAGGCAATGTCTAAGCTAGGGATTTTAAACTTTTTTGTTTCAGAGAACTTCCTCCCCTCCCCCCCTTTGGTGAAGTCTTAGAATATTCTTCAGTTGTTTCAGTCACATCCAAGACTTCATGACACTATTTGGAGTTTTCTAGGCAAAGATACTGATGTGGTTTGCTATTTCCTTTTCCAGCTCATTTTATAAATGAGGAAACTGAGGCAAGCTGGGTTAAGTGGCTTGCCCAAGGTCACATAGCTAGTAAGTATCTGAGGTCAGATCTGAACTCAGGTCTTCCTGACTCCAGACCCAGTGCTCTATCCATTGCATCATCTAGCTGACCTCAGCATGATGCTTTTATAAGACAGAATATAGGATTACAAAGGAAACCAATAATATTGAAAAACAGCTATTAAAATGTTTTTAAAAAGTGTTTTTTTTGGTGGGGGGAGCAGCTGGGTGGCTCAGTGGGTTGAGAGCCAGGCTCAGATATGAGAGGTCTTGGGTTCAAATTTGGATTCAGACTCTTCCTAGCTGTGTGACCCTGGGTAAGTCACTTAACCCCCATTGCCTAGCCTTCACCACTCTTCTGCCTTAGAACTAATACACAGTATTGATTCTAAGATGGAAGGTAAGGGTTAAAAAAAATTGTTTATGGACTCTTGGGCTAAGAAGGCCAAGATTAAATGCTCTAAGGATTTTAGAGAAAGATGTATTAGAGGAGCCGAGAATGAAAATGCCTAGAGAGGCAGTGGTCTACACTGGTAGGGGGAAAATGTGCACACTGAGAAGATCACAGATCCACTGGAGTAACACATTCTAACTTGAAGGCTGTCAGAGGAGGCTGTGGCTACTCTGGGCATTCTAGGATGGAATACTTAGCATGGTGGTAACCTGTCAGCTCCTATAGCACAAAGAACATGAAAGCACCATGTAAATGTCAGCTGTTATTATTATTAGCTTGTCTGCCTGGGTACCTGGACACCAATACACAGAACACTGGTGTCTGTCTAGTGGGGAGCCTGTTTTTTTCTTCTTGTAGCTCAGCTTACTTAAGGTGGCATAATTGATGGAATAGTTCTAAAAGGAATAATTAAAAAGTCCTAGTTTAGGGGGAAATTTTAGGTTATGGTCAAGTACAAATTTAACATCCTCCCCACTTCAAAGAACTAGGAAAAGCTCCCCCTACTTATTTGTAGAAGTGGGGAACCAAGTGTGTGAACCACTAAATGTTGTCATTTTCTATAGTATGGCTAATTTTGCTGACCTGTTCCCCTTTCCTTCTCCCTCTCCCTTCTCCCTCGCTCTCATCTTTCTTTTAAATTCTTTGTTATAAAGGATCGCTTTCTGGGAAAGGGAGGAAGAATGATCTCAGAATTACAGATGGAGGCCAACCTCCTCATTTTCCAGAGGAAACTGAGACCAAAGGGGGTTAAAACATGACATTCCTAGGAATCACTGGAAAATGTTAGTGATACAAAAACAAAAGATGTCAACAAGTTTTGAAAAATAAGATGCAGTCAGGCCAGAAATATTAGGTGAAGAAAAATCAAATTGTGAGAATGAAAAAAAACACATTTCTAGCTAACACTTCACAATGGAAAATGTAGGTGATGTGAAAACAAAAGATATCAATCCATTTTTTAAGCAGATGGGGTCAGGCCAGAAATGTTAACAGCAGAAAGCTAAAAATCTTAGAATGAAAAATAGCGTCATCAAGTAACATTTTCCATCTCTTCTAATAAAGAAAGACACCGATTAGTCCCTCATTGCTTACAGTGTCAGCTCTGTGAGGGCAGGGACTGACTTAAAAAAAAAGAAAAGAAAAGAAAATACCCTGCAGCCCTAGCATAGTGCTGTGTGAATAGTGAGGTTCAGAATGAATCAGTGTAAGGACTTCACTCAGAGCAAAGCTGGTGGAAGCCTTTATTGAGAACCACTGTAGAGACCCCAGGTGAATTTGGCATGTCAGAGGAAGGTTTGAATGAGACTCTTTTGAATGGTCTGGTCCTGGAAAGAGGTCACTGTGTCATCTCTAAGATCCAGCTTCTCCTTGAATTAGCAGTCTACCCTGGGATTCCAGCTACCAGCCAAGCCAGACTCTGGGGAACGCAGCCATGGCTTCTGGGAGAGGAATGCTCACCTACCCCTGTTCAGATGTATGCAAAAACCAGGGGATCATAGATTGTCCAAAGTAGAAGGGATCTTAGAGTCTCTCTAATCTGAAATACCTGAGTTCAAATCTGACCTCAGCTACTTTTTTTGTGGCCCTGGGTAAATCACTTCACCTCTTCCTACCTCTTCTTTCTCACTTTGCTATCTACAAAATGGGAATAAGAAGAGGATTATTTCTTATTTCAATGAAGAAGGAAAGGGAAACTAGTATTTTTGCCAAGAAGCTCCCATATGGGGTCACGTAAAGTTGGACACCACTAAATGACTAAGTATTAAAAGATTATATTTGTATAATTTGTAAAGTGTGTTGCAAACTTTAAAGCCATCATTTCATATACGTTTACATGTGTCTTTATGTAGATGTGCATGTTCACTTTTTGGTCATGTTTGACTCTTCATGACCTCATTTGGGGTTTTTCTTAGCAAGGATATTAGAGCACTTCGCCATTTCCTTCTCCAACTCATTTTTTTACAGATGAGGAAACTGAGATAAGTAGGTCACACAGCTAGTAAGTGTCTGAGGCTGGATTTGAATTCAGGAAGATAAGTCGACTCCAAACCTAGTGCTCTATCTACTGTACCACCTAGCTGCCTGTTTTATATAAATATATATATATGCATATATATATATATACATACACATATATATACATACATATATATATACATACGTATATATATATACATGCATATATGTCATTATTATTATTTTGGAGACTGACAAACAAAAGTGTGGAGAGAAGTGACTTTCCCAAGGTCACGGAATTCATAAGCAGCAAAGCCAACATTTGAGACTTGTTCTGATCTCCAATCCAACATTCCTTCCACTGGCCCTTTCTGGAAACCAGACTGTTCAAAAGGCCAATACTGTAATGTACAATGGATGGCTGGGCTAAGGCAGCTGCCTCTCTGCTTCTCCCCAGCTGAGGGTAATTGCCCAGTGTGGCACGGCAACCAGCCACTGAAGCCAGGTTAGGCAGGAGAATCAGCGCAGAAAGAGGAGGAAAAGTTACACTGAAAATGCCGCCATCTTCCCATTGCCTGGATGTGCTCCACTCAAACCTATATGGCTTTGTAGTTCAGGCAGGGGTTCTTAGCCTGGGCTCCACACTGAGGCTTCAGAGACAGATTTCAGGGGAATCCATGAACTTGGATGGGGGAAAAATTTTTACCTTTAATAGGTAGATTGAAATTTGACATTTTTAATAATAAAATTGAAATAGATTTGACCAACCTGCTCCAAGGGTCTAAGATATATACAATTTTATTTTATTTATTTATTAATTAAATCCTTATTTTTTATATTTTATATTTATTTATTAATTAAACTCTTACCTTCCACCTTAGAATCAACACTATGTATGCCCCCTAACATATGATTTTAAAGAATTAATGGCGGCAGCTGGGTGGCTCAGTGGATGGAGAGCCAGGCCTAGAGATGGGAGGTCCTAGGTTCAAATCTGGCCTCAGACACTTCCCAGCTGTGTGACCCTGGGCAAGTCACTTTACCCCCATTGCCTAGCCCTTACCACTCTTCTGCCTTGGAACCAATACACAGTATTGACTCTAAGACAGAAGGTAAGGGTTTAAAAAAAAAGAATTCATGAGGGACTAACTTGTGGGTGTGTGTACTCAGCTCATCTAGTACTTGCCAGAATGAATGTCCCAGAATGGGACAGACGAATGCCAATGAGCCATAGAACTTAAATCTAGATGGGGAGATAAGTACGAGAGAAGTTTGGTAGTTGGGCCCCATGGGCAGTGAGGTCATTCAATACCAGGCAGGCAAAGCCAAAGGCTCTCACTAGGAGGCAAAGCCTGGAAAATAGTGACAAAGATCCTTTGAAGCCTTCTTTCCTACTATATATAATAAGGCACAACTCAGATTCATATGTTGTGGCATCCTTGTTACTGGCACAAAACAGACAACACCCACTTTTCCCCCTAAAGATATCAGAGAGAGAGAATGAGAGGGGGGTGGAGGGGAAGAAGGGAGGAATATGGGGGGGAGGGGGGAGAGAGAGAAAGAGAGAGCAAGAGAGAGAAGAGAGACAGAGACAGACAGAGAGAGGGGGGAGAGGGGGGGGGGGAGAGAGAGAGAGAGAGAGAGAGAGAGAGGCAGGCCATTTGACATTTGGGTGATTGTCTGGAAAACTGCAGGTTGCTTCCTGGACCTGTTTGCACTTATTATATAAATACAAGCAGAGCACACATCTGTCGCAGCTGGATAGAGAAGCACACTGCATCCTACAGCTATTCAATAAGATAAAACAAACTAGAAATGAATTTCCAGATTACACTATTCATCCTTGGCATGCTTAGTTACCGCCTTTTTTATTTTTTTAAATGCTGGCGGCACTGGGAGCATCTAGACTCATTGAAACTCGGAGCACGGGAACTACAGGATCGCAGGATAATGAAGGAAGGGATGGATAAAGAAATGAGCACAAAGGACAGCCACAGATGGTGCTGTCTTTCCCTACTCTCAGGCCGTAGAGCGGGCTGGTGAGGCAAGCAGCTGCCTTTCTTCTCCTTTTCCTGATCAGGCAGAATGGCCTTTGCAGAGCAGCTTGGACCCCTTTCTGCCCCAGAGTAATGACAGGGTAAGCCATCGAATGCCATGGTCACAGCCTGGCTCTTCACCACCCTCCTCCCCAAGCCATAGCTCATGTGTTGGGGGACATAGTTCAGACTCCTTTCCTGAAAAGTCAAGTAGGCACCTCAGCTTGCCTTTTAACCCAGAGATAAGCTCTAGAGTTCAAGTCACTCTCCTCTTTCCCTTAAACTTCATAGAGGCCCTTTTATAGTGAAAGTGAATTCTTTTCCCTTAAATGGAAAAAACAAACCACCCAGTAACAATGGTAAATCCATGCCCCCAACTTAGCTAGTAATGGAAGAGAAAAACATTACATCATGTATATAAATATATATGATCTCGTATTTTTACATTATATATGCACATTTATGTATATATTACATGCAATGTACACAATAACATGTAGCCTATATGAACTCTAGGGGTATGTGTCATGGACAGCTTGTATAATATATCTCTACATCTACAAGGGATAAGTGCCCGACCTGACACATATTCTTTTCCTTTCTTAGCACGTGCTCTCTCCGTCTCTGGGGCTGCTGGTCCTAGGGCATCAGGGCTATGCAGAAGACTTGTAGCCCCATGCATGGCTGCTAGAAGAGGCACGTGCTTTTATTATGGCACAAGCCAAGTCAAGTGGTTTGAAGGCAAATGTTGATAAGTACAACCCCCCACCATGGAAGGAAATCCGGGGCAGCTGTCAGAGAGAGGGAGAAGAAAGAAGGAGAGAAAGGAAGGAGGAAAAGGGGAGAAAGGAGAGCCAGAATCAGAGAAATAGGCAGGTGAAGAAGCAGAAGGAGAAAGCACATGCCTTTCTGTGGTATTTTTGTGTCTGTGTGAGCAGATACAGGCTCATTGAAGAACCAGCATCTGTTCTTCAAGGAAGGATCCGCCTTGTTGAGTTCAGAGCCTCATCACCAGGATGGCCATAGGTGAATGACGTTCTGTTTTGATGGGTTTCTTTTGGGCCATAGAAGCTTTTGAAGCTCATCTTAATAATCCTATATGGGGAGGCAGCTAGGTGATTCAGTGGATAGAGAGTGCCAGACCTGGAGTTGGGAGGTCCTGAGTTCAAATTGGACCTCAGATTATTCCTAGCTATGTGATCCTCGATAAGTCACTTAACCCCAATTGCCTAGCTCTTACCATTCTTTTACATTGGAACCAAATACACAGTGTTGATTCTTTCTCTCCCTCTCTCCCTCTCTCCCTCTCTCCCTCTCTCCCTCTCTTTCTTTCTTTCTTTCTTTCTTTCTTTCTTTCTTTCTTTCTTTCTTTCTTTCTTTCTTTCTTTCTTTCTTTCTTTCTTTCTTTCTTTCTTTCTTTCTTCCTTCCTTCCTTTCTCTTCCTTTCTTTCTCTTCCTTTCTTTCTCTTCCTTCCTTCCTTCCTTCCTTCCTTCCTTCCTTTCTTTCTTTCTCTTCCTTCCTTCCTTCCTTCCTTCCTTCCTTCCTTCCTTCCTTCCTTCCTTCCTTCCTTCCTTCCTTCCTTCCTTCCTTCCTTCCTTCCTTCCTTCCTTCCTTTCTTCCCTCTTTCTTTCTGTCTAACCCTTATCTTCTGTCTTAGAATAAGATTGAACAAGAATGGTAAGGTCTAGGCAATTAGGGTTAAGTGACTTACTCAGGGTTACACAGCTAAGAGGTGGATTTGAACCCAGGACCTCCCAATTCTAGACCTAGCACTCTATCCACTGAGTTACCTAGTTACCTCTATGTATTGATTCTAAGACTGAAGGTAAGGGTTTAAAAAAAAAAAAGCCTAGATAGGTTGAGCTATACACCAGTGGTAGGAGTGTCTACACTGCCAAATCCTAGTGGCACCGAAGTCAGAAGATATGTGTGAATTGTATTGTCTCTCTATGCATGGGTCCTCCCTCACTTCTTACCTGGCATTTAACTAAAGGATATTTACTATATGTGGGTATCTATCTGAATACACAGACACCAATACACATATGTACGTGCATACATACATACTCTCACAGATTATGTTCTATGAAAGAATGTAAGCTCCTGAGGATAAGGACTGGGTCATTTGGGGCTTTGTCTCCCTAGCCCCCAGCACAATGCCTGGTACACAGGAAGCCCTCCATTGGGTGACAGGAATGCCAGGATCTGCAGTGCATTCATCTGCCCGGGTGGCTCTCACTGTGTCTCCAAGCCCCCATGGATGAGTTTCCATTTCTCTATCGCTGTGTGCTTCTGACTATTATTGCCACTGCCTTGGCTACCATTAGATGAACTCTGCTTTTATGTTGGTAGGGTGGTTTGCTGACGTTATCTCATTTAATCTCATCAAGAGCCACTGGGGCTCTGGGCTGTTATGAATTTTCCTACTCTCCAAGAGGAAGGGGGAAATCCCCACTCCCTGCTGGTATCAGGCTAGACGCAGCAGTTCATAAGGGAGAAATCAAAGTGGAAGGGTGGGGAGAAGACTGAAAAGTCCCCAGCACCTGGAGGGCTTTGTGGGAAACCCTGGGGAGCCTTTCCCATCCCGGGGAGAAACCCAAGCTCAAGGACGAAAGCCACTGATCCAACAAGTCTGATGACTAGCTCGGGACCCTCATGTTCATACTCACAAGACACTCTCGCTTGCATCATGGGCAGCCTACAACATTATCATCTGATGGCTGCCCAGCATCTCTCTGTGACCTAATGAAGGCTACCATTCTGGAGACTGAGAAGAGGGCTTCCTTTACACGAAAGATGGCATAGATTAACACAACCATTTCAGGACTGTAATGCAATAAATATAACACAACAAACATTTATTAAATACCTAATATGTGTGGGACAGCTAGGTAGCTCAGGGGATAGAGCACTGGCACTCTTCAGTCAAAGATCTGAATTCAAATAAAGCCTCAAACACTTACTAGCTGTGTGACCCTGGGCAAGTCCCCTAATCTTCTTTGCCTCAGTTTCCTCATCTGTCAAATGAGCTAGAGAAACAAGTGGCAAACCATTAGGGTTTATTTCTGCCAAGAAACTCCAAAAATATCATAAAGAGGAGGACGTGACTGAAACAACCGAACAACCACCAAAAAAATCAATAAAAATAAAATTTAAAAAAAAAAAGGAAAAATCACCAGGACCTGGCAACTCTGAATATGAGAAGGTAAAAAAGCTGGATGAAAATGTAGGCTAAGGTGGCGAATGTAGAAGAATGAGTGAATGGTGATACCACAGACAGAAATAGTAAAATCAGAAGGGATGGTCCCATTACAGCTTTTTGGTTACGAGGAGAAGATGGTCAGAGAAGGGATCAATGGGGGCCTATGGATTTTCTAATGCATTTCATTTGCTTTATACACATGCCTGTCAATGAATACAATCTTCAAATTGGGTGATTTAGCTGGGCGGATCCCAAAGTGCTGGGTAAGCATCTCCCAGCAGCCAGACACACTGAAGCACTCCCTGGAAAGAAAAATAGAGCAGATCCCCACACTAATCTATTTACCTATTATGAGACCCAGGTATTAGTTACAGCTTATCACCTCAGTCAATCACCTCCCCTTGTTAGGAACCATGCTTCTTAAAGGGGTAGGGCTGAATAAACTGTTATTTATAAGGAGAAACTATATTTACCAGGAAGGCTGCAGAGGAGGAAGAGAGGAAGGCTGGCAGCTAGGTAATATCAATTGGGCAGCCTCCCAGGGGGATGGCAAAGGGAGCACAATTGGATTACTGCATCCTCTCTGCGGCAGACAGTTCTGTGGGAGGTTTGCCAGACTCATTTATTATCCCACTGCAATGGGGATATTTAAGGCAAGAGAAGTCCACATCTAGCTGGGAACCAAATTCTGGCTACCCATCAATCTGGTTGCTAAGCCCTAGGCAGGAGGTAAGAAGGCAGCTTGCTAGAAGGAAATCCTCACATAGATGCAATTTTCCCCAAAAGCTCCTGAAATCACTGTTAGATGCTCAACAAACATCTCCTTGACTATTTCTAGGTCTAAGGCACTGTGCTAGCCCTTGAGGGGATTCAAATTGGATTAAGATGTGATTGTTGCTTTTTAAAAAAGAAACAAACCCTTACCATTTGCCTTAGCATTGATCTTCAGTACTGGATCCAAGACAGAAGAGCAATAAGGGCTAGGCAATGGGGGCTAAGTGACTTGCCCAGGGTCATACAGCTAAGTGTCTGAGGCCACTTTTGAACTCAGGACTTCCTGATTCTAGGTCTGGCACTCTATCCACTGAGTCACCTAGCTGTCTAATAATTATCAATCTCAAAGAGATCACAATCGTGTATTTTTAGAGCTGCAAGGGGCTTTAGAAGCAATCTAGTCTCTAAATTTTACAGATCAGGAAACTCAGGTTCAGAAGAGTAATCACCAAATAGTAACACCTTATATATAATATCTACATGGGGCAGCTAGATGCACAGTGGATAGAATGCCAGAACTGGAGTCAGGAGGTCCTGAATTCAAGTCTGGCCTCAGACAATATGTGATCCTGGGCAAGTCACTTCACCTTTGCCTTAGTTTTCTCATCTGTCAAGTGTTCAAACCAATCTGGTATCTTTGCCAAGAAAACCCAAAATGGGGTCACAAAGAGTTGGATGTGACTAATGTGCACGTGTGCGTACACACACACACACACACACACACACATACACACATGCACAGAGCCCCACTGGTGATGTACAATAGTAAAAAACAAGAGCCCTTGCTCTCATGAAGATCACAGTCCAGTTGGGTAGCAAGGACGTTCATCTGTGAAAAGTGACTTAACGATCTCAATTTCATTTGCCAAATGCCAATTAACTATCTCAGATTCATACTTAACAAAATAAAGGAGCTGGGCTAGATGACTTGGAAGGTTTCTTCTTTGACATTGTATGATCTACATTTTTTCCCATCCTTCAAACCTCAGAACAAGTTTTTCATCTTCCATAAAGAGAAGTGAAGTTATTTCTGACCATTTCTATGGAAGGCAGTTTGGGACAGTGTCTAGAGCCCTGGAGTTGGGGTGAGCAAATCCATGAGCTTTGAATTCTAGTTTAGAAACTTAGCTGTATGGGTGACCCTGGACAAGTCACTGAATCTCTGTCGGCCTCTTGAGGATAACAGCCATTGTGCCTGCCTTTTAGGGTGGTGGTGAGCTTCTGATGATTTGTGTAGGTATAGCATTCTGCAAATCTTGCAGCTCTTTGCGAATGGCCATTTTGAGTGGTGTCGTTTTTCCATAAGGCATTTGTTAATTACTCTAGTCCTCAAAGATCTCTCTCCTTTAAGCCCCTTAGTTCAGGGACTGAACCATGATATTTAGTCTAAACCTTCATAAAATAATTTAAAGTGGTTTCATGGGTGTTCAGTTTCTCTTACAAGAGACTATAATCCCTCTGAAGATGAGGACCTTACCTTCTCTTGCTTCTATTCCAGTGCCTAGCATAGAACTGTGCTTAATGAAAGGAGAAAACTGTATAGAGAAACCAGTAAATAGCATAACGATTTCTCACTTTCTATTCCTCTAATCAATCATTTCTGTTCCCTTCCTTCAATGTCACTTTTAAAATGGAGAGAGTCAAATGTGGAATGCTCTTCTGAACTCATGCTAATCCCTCATCCCCCTTTCCATTTTTAAGGGAAGTCTGGACTTAGCACAACATAATCTGCCTAAATCTGCTTTCCTTCCCAAAGGAGTTTTGGTTCTCTGTATTTGTCCATTTCCTTTTCCTTCTTGAAGGTATGCTCACTTTCAACCTCCCCACTTCACCCTATGCCTTCTGGGAAATCTCTTGTCCTGTAAAAATTACCAGTGCCACTGAGAAATAGTGGCCAGAGATGGGGGTGGGGAGCATAATGGGAAGGGCCATGCTCTAGACAGAATAAAAGAAAGCTTAAATTGACCTAAAACATCTCAGAGTTGGAAGGACCTTCAAGGGCCTCTTATCTGAATAAGAATTCCCTCTACCAAATTGTCAAATAAGTGGTTCCCCCAACCAAAGGTTAAAGAGATCTAAGTAAGAATAGTCTAACAACTAGCACCTAGTACGCAGTCCATTCTATTTTCAGGCAGCTTTAATTCTTAACAAAATTTTCCTTTTATTGAGCTTAAGTTTCCCCCTCTGCAATTTCCACCAAATTTCCAAAGGGCAACACATATACCTGTTAATTCTCTCAGCCTGCCATGTCCATCCTATAAAAGGGAATGAGGCAGGGAGAGAAGAGTCTGGGACCCCAGTTTGGGGTGAGTGATCAGCAGGGGTTTGTTGCACATGTAATCTTGGCCTTAAGTTCAAAAGCTATTGGGGGCTTTGGTCTCACTCTTAAATGGGACAGTTATGATAGGTTCCATGGCTCACCTTATTCTAAGTCCTAAAATAAAGCTGGTCATCAACTTGGAAAAAAAGGACACTGAATCACAGAATACTAGATTGTTCAGGGTCCTTTTAAAACACTGAACCCAGCTGCCTCAATTTACTAATGGGGAAATAGATATTCAGAGAAAGGATATGACTTGCCCAAGGTAAGCTAGCAAGAATATCAAAAGATCATACAATCATAGAATCAGAGCGAGAAGGGAACTCAGAGGACACATAGTCATTTTATAGATGAAGAAACAGATGTCTAGAAGGTTGACTTGCCCAAGGTCACAGAGGTGGTAAATAGCAGAGTGGGGTTGAGCCTGGTTTCTCTGGGGTCATTGTTCTTCCCACTGGATAGAATTGCCTTTCCCAAGCCTCAGGGTTGGGGATTGAACCCAGGACACCTGATTACATTTTTCATAGCTCTTTCTACCCTTTTGACTAGATTACCCAGAGGTGACACAGAACCAAGGGTATATGCCCAACTACATCATGTACATACCCACATATGTCTGAAAATAGAAACCCAGTGCACCCACCTACATCACACGTATACCTGAATATGTCTGTAAATACAGAAACAAGGCTGTGCACCTCCCCACATTATGTATCTATCCACAGGCAAATTCCCAGTACAACTAATAGTCTTGCCCATTTGATACAAGTAGTTGACTCTGATGACCCTGGTCCAATGGCTTCACGTAAGTCCCAAAGAGGCCCCCTTTTCCCTTCAGCTCTTCCTTCGGAAGCTGCTGACAAGAGCATTACGGGGGCAGCATGTGAAACCATGTCATGTGCTGCTGTGCAGGCAGAAATGTGTGGTGCCAGGAAGCAAGAATCAATTCTTCTAGCAGCAGCTGCTGCCGCCACCGCCGCCACCATGGCTCCCCCCTCCCTCCGTGCTCCCTAATTGATATATTATTGCAACCACTGAAAAGAAGACTGGGCCCCAGAGAAGGAAATGCAGCCGGAGGGAGGATGGTCAGGGGAGTAGAGGCTCTTTCCTCTCACTTATCTATGGCATGGGCTCTCATCCCTGGGCCTACCCAAAGAGGAGCCCTTCCCAAGAGCAACTGATGCCCCAGAGGGGAACCTGAGGACTCTGCCAAAACTGAACCAGTTGGGTTCTTGGGAAGGGAGGAAATTTTGGCTTCAGGGTTTCCTGAAGTCAGAAGAAAAGAGCTAGGGATCCTTAATCCAGAGGGTCTTCTTGGCCAGAGAGTAGACAGGGAACCATTTTGAAATGTTTAGTCTGCATTCCTCTGAAGCCAGAGTGGTTGGAGATTCCATGAAAGTCCAGTCTTTCCCATAGTCTGCATCTACCAGCCACTCACCACTGTTTTTTAATTTGGGGAACAAGGAAGTCAAAGTTTAAAAAGGATGGGATTGGAGGGAGGAAGGAAGGAAGGAAGGCAAGTACAGATGGGGATTTCCTATAGCTTAGTAAGTGTGGTTTCTCTGGTAAGAAGAGCCCTTGTAAGTCCCCTTCCTCCTCCTCTACTCCCCCCACCCCTTGCTAGCTTCCCAGGAAGGCAGCTGCAAACAACAGCTCACATCATTACTTCATACTTCCTTTAAACAGAAAATAAGGCCACCTGGGGACACTGGGAGGCCCTGGAGGTGCAGAAATGAGGAAGGAGGGTAGCTTCAAGAGAATTGAAACAATTTTGAATTGTGTAAGAAAGTCACTAAGTTGTTTCTATCCATCCAGCCAGCCATTACATTACTAAGCACATAGCCTAAAGAGATCAGTGACAGAAAGAAGCCCCTTATAGATAACAGAATATTCAGAGCTCTCACTCTTTGTATAGAGTGCTGGTTGGTTGGGGAAATTGTAGCATGAGAATGAAAAGGAACATTATTGTAGCAAGAGACGGCTTGAAGGAGGGGGCTGAGGCTGGCTTCAGTGTTCCTTTTATTTTAATTGAGATATTTTGTTTTTATATCACCTATGTTTCCCAATGTTTTCTACTCCCTTCCTTGAAAGCTGTCCTTTACAATAAAGAAGAAAAAATAGGGGGAAAATTTTTTTTTCAGCAAAACTAACCAATATACCAAGAAGAAAAAATAAGGGGAAAAGAATTCAGCAAAATGAATTGATGTATCAAAAAAAAACAAAACCAAAAAACCCTGCCATCATATGCAGGGTTCCACATTAATAGTCTCCCATATCTGGAAAACAAACAAACAAAAACCCCTCAAAATGTGGGGTGGGGAGGAAGTACCATCTCTATGTCTTTTTTGGTATCAACTCCCAGTGATTTTTTAAAGCATGATTGCCCTTCCCTTTTCTCCTACCCACCCTGAAGGTTTCTTACTTCTCAAAATAGCATCCTGAAATCACATCACCATAGTCCTGGGCACATTGCAAGTTTTTACATAAACTTACTGAGAAAGGAGAGGGAAAATTACAAGGAGAATAAGCCAGTGGGAAGCATTCCAGGAATGCTACTAACCTATCAGGTGGGCTCTGGGTAAGTCACTTCAATCTCCCCAGGGCTCAATTTCTTCATCTGAAAAATGAAGATAACAACCCCCTCCCTACCTCATTTACAGGGTTGTCGTGAGGACTAAATGAGACAATACCCATGAAAATGTGATGAACCACGACAAAGCATCCTGATGAGGGATTATTATCAAAGGAAAGCCAGGAGAGAACAATGATAGAAGAAAGGGTCCTAAGAAAGGGAGCTGGGAATTTTAGGTTCTATATGATTCAACAATGTGATGAGGTAGCCAAAATAGCTCACAGAAGAATATTGTTCAGAAAGAGTGAGATAATAGCCAGATCCTTGAATGGTGTGTGGAGGTGCTAAGCACAGAATTTTAAAAATGGCCTTCTTCATTACGGGGGTATCTAATGCCATTTTGGTTCTGAAGGAGAGATGTCGATTTCCTTCGGACTACACTTGGAATAGTAGTGTTCAGTGCTGAGGTACCATACCTTATGAAGGACATTGAGAGATCTAAGCATATCCAGAAGGTGGCTGAGAAAACTCAAGACTCTGCCATGTGAAGAATGGACAGAGAAACTAAAGATGTTCAAATGAAAAAAAGAAGAGACTTAGGGGTAGGCTGGGAAGGGGAAAAGAAGTGGGGAAGAATGCAGGGCTGAGGAAAGATGGCCATCATAGTTGTCTTCAGATACTTGTCTGGCACTCAGTCTCCTCAGGAATCTCTGCCCCTGGGGCCCCTCTGATTGGAGGGTGGAATGAAGAGCTCCTTCCAGAACTTGCATTTAAGGAGGGTACCAAGAATTTCTTTATTTCCCACCCAGCTACATACCTGTGGACCACATCATGCTCCCTGTATCAGGTACTTCCTCCCTACCCCTTTTAGCTTCTTTTTTATGTGTCATTATAAGATTATAAACTCCTTGAGGGCAGGGACTATCTTACTTTTTTTGTATTTGCATTTCTAGCCCCTTAGCACAGTGCCTGACACATAGTAGCTACTTCATAAATATTTTGACCACCATGTGGAAGTGGGATAGGGAGATTTTTCTTGTGGTTTTGTAAAACAAACAAACAAACAAAAAACTAGGAGAAATGGGTGAAAGTCATGATGAGGTGATGAGGTAGATTTCAGCTCCATACAACAAACCAATAAAGCTGGCCAGAAATTCAGTGGTCAGTTTTGGAAGAGAGTGAGAACTACCCATTACTGAAAATTTTCAAAGAAAGGCTCCATGACCTCTTATCAGGAATGTTGTAGAAAGGATTTATTCTTTAGTTTTGGTTAGGACTAGATGAACCTGAGGAACCTTCTTTTAGGTTCTACTACTTAAAAAAATTGGATTCTCGTTATCAGAAAGTGAAATGCATTCATAGCCAATGATGACTCCCAAAATTAGCTATTTTAGAGTGATCTATGTTAGATCTTTAGCAAATACTATCTCTGTTCCTGTGTCTCTTTCCCAAATCTCAGAAAAGCCAAGGATTAACCCCCCATGTACCTCTAAATTCTGCAGGGATAAATTTGGGAAGCTTGATGCTTCTCACTATTTTAGGACCTCTTCCAAAGGTAATCTCAGCCCCCTCCCCAAATGACTTAGGTGCTAAGTACCCAAAGATAAGGGAGGGGAAATAAGGAGATGGGTGAGGGGTTAACATAGGAGATGAAGTTAAAAGAAAGACCTTCTACAACTCAGAAATTTTGTTTTGGAGCTCTGGGAGAATTCCTGAAACATTCCAGCACCTATCCTTACCAGGAAGGGTTGTCTACTATAAAAAGTATCTGCAAAGTTCAATATTGTCATTTACCTGAGTGCTATGCTGATGGCACTTCTTAGGAAGAATCTTTCAAAACAAGGGATGAGGTAAGGATAGAAATGAACAGGTCTTCTGAAATCCCCTGTTTCCATAAGATTTTGGGATGTCTTCTAGAATCTCTTTTTATTCTGGGTTTCTGGCTTTGTCTGACCAACTGGCTAATTGATTCACACCTCTCCCCTTATGTCACTCTAAGTATGATCACCATCCTCAGAGAAAGATCTTTGCAGGGGTGGAGATCTAGGAGAATAGTACCACTTTGAGAAAACAGTCTATCTGCCTTGATGTCAATTTCCTCTTCATCTCTTCCAAGCTCTCCTGTCCCCTAATTGCCTATAGTCTTGTTAGAATTAAAAGTAGGACACTTAGCTCTAATACCAACTGAATGACCTTGGACAAATCACTTATTCCTTTAGAGTTTCAATTTCTCTGATTGCAAAATGGAAATTCTTATTCTTGCTCTATCTTAAGTCATGGAGTTTTTGTATGGAAGGTATTTTGTAAACCATTGGGAGGTATTCATGGATAAATGACTGATTAATATCATTATCTCATAGGTAGGGCACAGAATATGTTATTAATCAGGGCTAAAATAGAAAGAAGACATTACAACTACCCAAATGTGGAAGGGGATAACATTTGGAATTGCTCAAGGGCCTTCCTAGGTTAGGGTTTAACCTATATTCTTTACCCAATTCGAGTTGCCGATAATTTGAAATCTTCTACTCTGCCTTGATTATTTATAGGCAAGGAATATAGTCAAAGAAACTCAAAGGACAGAACAAGTCCTTAAACGGAGATCTCCTAGTTCCAAAGCCTGGGCTCCTTCTCTACTTAGCATTGACTGCCTGTGGTGAGACAAGTTCAGCTTGTAAGGATGCACTGGACGGTAGGTGAGGGGATGAGAGCTGGGAATATAGGGGCAAAAGCTGAAATCTTATAATCAAGAATGTCAAAGGAACCAGACAAGTTTACAAAGGAATATACGAGAGACGATCTCTTAAGAATGGCCAACTTGAAGCCTTTAAAAGGAATGAGGAATCTGCAGAAGCTATCATGGCTGGGAAAAAATCGAATTTGGAGGATGAGAGAATGTGTCTAAGAGAGTACATGTTTACCATCATCCTAGTAAAATGTTGGGAGTCAGGAAGGGATGAGAGACCACAACTGGGTGATAGAGAAGATCTGAAGCCTGGGAGAAAAGAGAGTATAAAAGGCTGGATGTGAAGCAGGTTCAGAACAATTATCAAATGATCTCCAGTCAGAGAAACCAACATATGAAAATGGAAACAAACAGGCATTAAATATCACAGAGCAGCTTATCTGGCTAAAAGGCATCTTGAGAACAGAGGACAGATGAATGATACTAAACATAGAATAACACACAGAAATGTGGGAAGAAGTCTCTGGGCCACAGCACTACCAAGAATGAAGGCAGGAGTGGTTACTGGCCCTGGCTACTAACCCCAGTGGTTATTGGCCTCATGGTGAGGAGGGAGCTCTGAGGAGCAGAAATAAATAGGCTATCCAGTGAGATGACTGTAGTAGTTTGGGAATGGGGTCAGGGAATAGTATACTCAAGTAGAGGGCCTCTTAGCTTGAGACCTGAAGGGCTAAGTGGTTAAGAAAGGGAGGGAAAATGCTGTGAAGCAGCAGAGGGGAGGGAGAGGACAAGGTGTGAAGTGATTATATTGTGGGCTTGACCAAAATGTCTTCGCCATTTTCATTGCTGTTATTAATTCTCACCATCCCCATCTTACAATGCAGGTAGTTTCCTACTATTAATAGTAGGAATTAGTAATTAATAGGGGTTATGATTAATATTAATAATAGGATAAGTAATTAACCCCATTTTACAAGAGAAGAAATACTTAATCCAGAAAGACAAAAAGACTTGCCCATGGTCATTTAGTGAGTTTTATGGCAGAGCTAGCCCATGTCTCCTGAGGATTTGCAGTCTGGTATTCTTTCCACTAACATCAGCTTATTGTCTTTGTCTTATCTTTGTTTGTTCCTTCTACCCTATGTCATCAGTCAGTCCATAACACTTATTAAGTGCCTACTACATGCTCAGGGCACCAAGAAAGGCAAAAGATAGTCCCTTCTCTCAAGAAGAGCATAGTGAAACAGGAAAAACAATATGAAAATACAAATCAGTCCACAGAGAATGGAACAAGGCAACCTCTGTGTACCGGCATGCCATCTGATGCATCTTCCCCCCACACCCCAAGGCATCCTAAAAGAAGAAAAGCAGTTTTACCTTTAGATCACCTTTAGTCATAGTATGATTTCAGGGCCATGAAGAAGGTATCCCTGGCCCTTAACTATCTCCCTCACTTGCTTGCTGATGCTTGAAATTTCTTTAACAGGAGACAAAGCCTTTTATTCTACAATTAGAGGTAAATGGTGAATACCTAGGAGATTTCACTCATTAGAGTGAACAAGTTTCCAGGGTAAGTGACAGAGGCAAAATCCTTTCTAGCTGACTGAGAGAGATGATGGAGGGGGAGGTGAGGATGGGGGTAATTAGAGGAGGGCTTCAGGAGGCAGGAAATCATGGAGGTATGGAAGAGACATCATCCCAAGGAAAAGGGGGAGGAAGGAGTGGTTGGGGAACAAGCAAGTTTACCTTGAGTGATCTCTCTTTATCTTCAGCTATACATACCTTTATCTTAACCTGGTGTCTTAGATAGAAAGCTGGATAAGTAGATAGCTAGATGAAAGCAGAGTTGGCTAGTTAGCTAGCTAGACAGACCGATAACTGTATTTCAGCAGAATTGGTTCCCTTTGTAATCCTGTGTACTATGCATTTTAAAAGATTCCAAGAAGAGATCCTTAAGGTTCACCAGACCTCTAAGTAGGTTCATATCACACACACACACACAAAAGCAAATGGAGCAGCATTTTTGAAATGACAACTTTGTGCCAAGCTCTGTGCCAAGTACCAGAGATACAAAGATGGGCAAAAACCAATTCCTGTTTTCAAAAAGCTTCTAATCGAATAAGGGAAGAGCCTTTGGTCTACACAGGATCAGAAGAGTTTGGAAAGGAACTCAGAAGCCATTTTGATAAGAATCTCTTCTCAAGTGCACCTGAAGGGCATCACTCAGACTTTGCTGAAAGACCACAAGTGAAGTGGAAATTGCTTTTTGAGGTAGCTAATTTCACTTTCGGATAACTTGAATTGCAAAGAACCAAAGCCTGCCTCCGAAACATTTGCCCATTTTGCCCAAATCTGCACTCTGACAAAGCAGACAGGTCTAATCTGTCATGTGATGTCCCTTCAAATACTTGAAAAGACAATCATATCTTCCCTGAGCTTTTCTTCTCCAGGCCAAACATTCCCAGTTTTTTCAACCAGTCTGTGTCAGGACAAACAGAAGCCTTGTGGAATATTTCTTTTCCTTAAGACCACTGATATGTGCTCCTAGATGGTATATGCCTGCCAGGTCCTAATCAGAGGAGAAGGTACAGGCTGCTTCCTCCCCAGTCCCAAAGGGGCAGGTCGCCTGAGCCCTTTTCCACCTGGGAAAAATATTTTTCCAGCAATGCTAGGCAACACAGGATCTCATGAGGGGAAAACTGAAGGAGAAAACAGACCAACTCCCCTCAAGGCTTAGTTTCGCAGCCAGTACCAGTTTTGGTCAAGGATCATGGGAATGGGATCATGCAGGGTCATAGAACACCTGAGCTTGGACCACTGAAATGAAAGTAGACTCTTGCTGGTCACTGATCATGACTTTGACTGGTGGCTGAGGGTGTACAAGGTTTATATTTTGATTTTACCTTGGGACTTCCTGAAAGGAAGGGCTGTGGGGTTGGAGGAAAAGACCAGCCACCAAGTTATTTGAGGTAATTTTCCAATCTCAGTTTAAACTACCCCTTCATGGAGAAGGGCTCAGAGAAGGCATAGACCTCACCTTTAAAACACTAGCTACCTAGAGACTGGAGGTCCTAGGTTCAAATCTGGTCTTGAATATTTCCCAACTGTGTGACCCTGGACTGGTCACTTCACCCCCATTGCCTAGCCCTTAACACTCTTCTGTTTTAGAACTAATCCACAATATTGATTCCAAGATGGAAGATAAGGGTTTTTTAAAAATTAAAATAAAAGCAAAACAAAACACTGGCCAATTTCTTCCCTTTTTCTTTAGCTCTCCTTTTGCTTCCCACATTCACTCATACCCACTTCCACAGGAGGATAATGAAGCTGCCATGGGACTGACTGGCAAAGTAGGCTCTATATACCTTTTCTCTGTTTTCTCCAACCAAATCCAGCAAAAACTATAGATAGATTATAAAGTATCTGTTGGGATAGTCCCTGCCTTCCAGGTACTAAACCAGTGCTAAGGTTCAAAGGTTCAAAGACTTTCTGGATTGGCCTGAGGGAAAAGACAACTGAGATGCCAAGACATCCTAGAAATCTTCTTCTTCTTCCAGAAATGTTCAAGGATAAGAACTGCTGGTCAGACAGGGTAGACTGAGAGAGGGAGGAGGGGCAACTGCCTCACAATTAGAATCAGAGCTCTGTGAGCTAATAATCTAATAATGGCAAAATCTCTTTCAAGCTTTCTTTAACAAAGGGGATAAACCACAGAGACAGCCTTGCCCTGGGCATCATCATCCAGCCCCTGAAAGTCCCAATAGTCCCTCTGTAATATGTGGAGAACCTGGTAAAGGAGCATATATTTAGAAGGAATCTTAAAGGTCGTGTAGGTCTAAGTGTCTCATTTTACAGATGAGGAAACTGAGGCCCAGAAAAGTCAATGTAAATGTAAGAAGAAAAGATAGCCAGGGTTTCAAAAAGCTCATGCTTCAGCCCTTTAATGGGGATATTTGGATTGGAGAGGCTCCTGCTTTTGGCCTGAGAGATTTAGCAACTGATACAGATTGAGTCCCAGATTTTGAGCTGCTAGGGCCCTCTGAGGTCACCACCAAGATCAATCTTTTTCTTTCCAGATGTAGAAATTGAGAACCTGCCTCAAGTCACACAAGGGAGTAAGAAACATTGCCAGATTTGAGCCTAGGTACTCTGATCCCTGAAGTCACAGTGCTTTCCACTCAAAGCTGGCTTCCTTTTGTCACTCTTATTCTGTGAGGAATCCAGTTAACCCATGATGGTAGGCTTTGCTTCCTGCAGTGCATACCCTGGATGAATCAGTTGGAGCTGAGGGGATAGTGGGGAGAGAGTTTCTGATTATGAAAAAAGGGTCCCTACTGGCCTTGAACTCTGAGCAGAAGCAATTTCATTTCAGTAAGGCTCAAACCAAAAGTCCTTTGGCTCATCCTTGCATCTCTATCTATCCCCCCAGGAGGAATGATCCAAACTGCGGTGACTCCGTGGCATAATTTAAATATTTGAGGGATTATTATTACTCTGTTCTACTTCTAAGCCAACTACAGATTTCCCTCTGTATGGTGGCCTAAAAACAGACCTAAGCCAGAAATGAAGAAAGTCCTAAACCAAAAACCAAGTCTCCTTCCTTCACTCAGATCTCCTCCCAAGGAGAAAAAGAACACAGAGAACAAAAGACCTCAGAGAAGCTCAGAAAGACAGGTGAGCACATCAAAAGGAAACTTCAATGGCTTGTTGCCTGGGGTAAAGGGCACTGGACAAGTGTCAGAAGACTGGATTTCTGGTTCCAGTTTGGCTATTGACTAGTGTGTGACCATGTGCAAATGACTAGGGTGTGTGTGTGTGTGTGTGTGTGTGTGACTGAGATGTTTTGGGGATCAAGTGAGGTGCAAGCCCTTAAGAGCTAGCTTGTTGTTGTTGAGTCATTTTCAGTTATGTCCGACTCATCATGGTCCTAGAAAAGATACTGGAGTGGTTTGCCATTTCTTTGTACAGTTCATTTTATAGGAGGAAACTGAGACAAACAGGGTTAAGTGATTTGCCCAGGATGACACAGCCAGTAAGTGTCACTGTGCCACCTGGCTACCTCTCTAGAGTCAGATACAAACCTGATAGGCGCAGCGTATATTTATATAATGCCATATTACTTGCAAATTACCTTTCTTAATATATCTGGGAGAGAAGTGGTATAACTACAATTCTCATGTTGCTTTTGAGGAAACTAAAGGCCCCAGTAAGCCAGTAAGTGCCTGACTGGGACTAAAACCTGGCATATAAGTCACAGAATTTAGAATTAGAAGAGATCATCTAATTTTTTTGTTTAATTTTACAGTGAGGGAAACTGATGCCAAAGGAGGTTATATACCTTGCCTGATGTGACACACTAAATGTCAGGATTAGGACCCAAACCTAGTGTTCTTTCTACTTTTCCATCCCACCTTTTTAATATAATTGTAAAGTGTCACTACGATGGAGATTCTTCTGATTCTTTTATTACAAGATTGTTGCATGCACCATCTCCACCCACCAGTCAATCTCTGTCTCGCTTCCTCTCTACACTGTCATAGAAGCAGAGATGGTCTGAGTCACACTGACCTGGAAACCCTTTTGACTATGGATAGAACTGAAGTATGATAAGCTGGCCATACTCGTCTTTCCTCTTGGCTTTCTCCTTCCTGGTTGTTCCCAGGCTCTTTTCTCATTTAGTCCCCTTATCGAGTTTGGTGCCCTCCCAGCTCCTTCTTGGTAGTCATACATACACTTGGATGAAAGAGGGCTCCATATTTCTAGGGCTTCAAAAGTAAGAAACAGGAGATGAGCCCTTAACTTCACCTAGTCTTGTTTTTGTTTTAACAGATAGAAACTGAGGTCCATAAGGGGAAAAGACTTGTCCAAAACCACCCAACAATTTACAGGTAGAATCAGAATTGTAGAGCCTATAACTTCTAGGGTCAGAAGTGTCTGAACCAATGGATGGGGAAGGTGGAGATTTCTTCCTGCTCGAAGGGAAATTGTTTCCAGGAGGGTTTCAGGTGAGCTCTGGGAATTGCTTTTGCCAGGTCTTGGAAGATGAGTCCAGGCAATTTTACTTGGAGACTAGATCCCTCCTCTTGCTCAATGAACAAACAAGGGCACTGCAATAGTATCTGGTTTTTGCTTTGTGTTGTTTCTAGCTTTTCTCTATCTTGTCACACTTTCTTCCTATAATGTAGGCTAGCAATGAAAACCAAGTTGCCCTTTGGCTGAATTCACCTCAATCCCTTCCCACCTTCTTTCCACCCCTAAACCCAAGCCCTACCTGCTTCTGTTTGGTCTGCAGGCCCTGCCATCTCTTGCTCCTGTCCGTCTCACAGATGTTCTGGGTCACACGATATCTCTTGGTAGTACAGGGAGTGGAAGTCACCCCAAGATCAGGACTGTCTGTCTGTCACACACACACACACACACACACACAGAGTACTCACTCCCTTCCTTTTCTCCCTAAGATTTTAGCTGGCACCACCGCAAGAGTCTTCAGGCGTGTGAACTCCTTGTTATGTGAACTGAACTCTGTAGAACCCTGAAGGAGGGCCAGGCTGTTTTCCAAACCGGTTTGTCCATCCCTTACCCCAGCCGAATGCTGGGGCAGCTGGACAGGATAGCACAGGCTCATAGAAGATTGTCAAACGGGTTGGATCTCTCTCTCTTTCTCTCTTTCCCTTTCTCCCCCCTTTTCTCTCTTGCCCCTTCTTTCCTTCTCTTCAGTTTCTGTCTCTCCCTTATTCCTAAGAGTTTAAGAAAATCTGTGCTCCAACCAACCAAGGGAACTATTCTTGCTCATTTCTTTTCTTTTCTTTCAAACCTTTACTTTCTATCTTAATAACAACTCTAAGAAGAGGCTCATACAACTTAGGCATCAGAGGCCAGATCTGAACCCACCTCCTCCTGACATTCTGTGCCACTAGCTGTCCCTTCTCTTGCTCATTTCAAAATTGCCCCATGGCTATCTGCCTTACATTGCTCTATTCCTGGACAGCTAGTAAGTGGCATAATTTCATCCAAAGGAGACCACTTTAGAATAATAGCCACTTTAACCATATACCATGAATAGTGAGCTAGCCTGGAATCAGGAAGATCTGGGTTCAAATCTTGCTTCTGACACATATTGCTTCTATGATTTACTACCCCAAGCAACATAAATATTTTTATGCTTTTCTTGGAGAGAAAAGATGCCTGAATTATTTTTTTTAACCCTTACTTTCTGTCTTAGAAGCAATTTTGTGTTTTGGTTCCAAGGTAGAAGAGGTGTAAGGGCTAGGCAATGGGGGTTAAATGACTTGCCCAGGGTCATACAGCTATGAAGTGCCTGAGGCCAGATATGAACCCAGAACTTCCTGACTCCAGGTCTAGCTCTCTATCCACTGAACCACTTAGCTGTCCCCTCCCAAGCAACTTTTTTTTTAACATTATTTTATTTGGTCGTTTTCATACATTATTCACTGGAAACAAAGATCGTTTTCTTTTCCTCCCCTCCCCTTCCCCCCCGCTCCCCACCTTTCCCTCTCCCATAGCCGACGCATGATTCCACTGGTTATCACACGTGTTCTTGACTCGAACCCCATTTCCTTGTTGTTGGAATTTGCATTATAGTGTTCATTTAGAGTCTCTCCTCAGTCTTATCTCCTCCAACCCTGTAGTCAAGCAGTTGCTTTTCATCGGTGTTTTTACTCCCACAGTTTATCCAAGCAACTTTTCTAAGACTATGGAAGTTACAAGGTAGGCATGAATTGGCATTGATAGGGAGAGGGTGTTTCCTTATTGGAAAGTTCCCTAAACTAATGCAATTATAAGTCCAATCTAAAAAACCCTCCAGCCAAACAGTAACAACAATAACCAGCTCAACTCTTCAACCTCACTTTCTTGGAGGATGTGGGGAGTTGGGGACAGTAATGGTTTGGTTTGTAGAAGGTGTAAGAAAGAGATCAGCAAGGGAACCTCTCCTATTTGTGGACAAATGTAATGGAATTTGGGTCTATATAGGATCATCAGAATTTTCGAGCTGGAAGGCACCTTAAGAGAGAAATCATTTTCCTGGGAGGGGGAAAAGAAGATCTAGAATACGTTGGTAAATGTGGCTGTTATAAAAACAAATGCTATTAAATGCAGGGATTTTTTTTTCTTTAGTCCACTCAAATATTCCTTTTAAGGATGGAAAAACAGAAAATTAGAGAAGTTAAGGGCTTTAAATGGTCGAACAGTGAGTGGTAGCCTGGAAACTAGAAACCAGAACTCTTGACTCCTGACTTAGGACTCTCTCCCCTTTACTGATATTAGTCAGCACTGTTTCCTTCCCATAGACAATTGGCACTGCTCATCTACCTCTGTCCCTCTCAGAGGGCCAGGTGGCACCAGAAAACATTATTCTTCTCCCAGACAGATAATGCAAACCGGTGCCAATGCCCTCAGCAAGATGCCCATCAGACTGTCAGGGGAGGAGGCAGCTCCTGACCTTGGCTTTCCTGGGCTCCAATTCTAGATGCAGGGGCAGGAGACAGAGATACATCATAGCCATTTGGAATGAGAATAGCCACACCCCAGCAACAGGGTGGAATAAGGTCAACTGCATCTATATTGATTCCCCAGTGCCCTCTTTTTGGGTGGCTTTTTTATTTTTTTACAGGACTAAGAGCCTGCCTGACAGCCAGAAATCCTCCCCATGGAACAACGGGAGCTATTCAGGCCAGACACCACAAGAGCCTGGCTCCCCAGCCTTCATCCAAGGGAATTTTGGCTCTGAAGCTGGTGTTTTATATTCTGCACGTACAGTACTTCCTTGGGGCTAAATACCTATTGCCAACCACTTTTTCTCAAGGAGCTGGAGGGGGGTAAAGAAGGTTTATATGGGAATCAATTTCTTCCCTGGGTAATTTACTTTTTCAGAGGTCTTCACAGCCTGGCTGGTTCAGTTCAGTTAAATGAATCCTCCCCTTAACAGTAGAGAGAAAAATGAAGGGGGGCAGGACCTCATTTAACCAGTGACTGAAAGGAGGGCTGGATCCCCTTGACAAAGTCTCAGTTCAAACCCTCCCTCTTGACACTGAGAAATCCCCCAAGCTGCTTTTCTAAATACCTGAAGAGCTTGGGGCTGGCTAGGGAGGGTCTTGGGGTCAGGAGGGCTGTTTAGAAGTCACCTTTGCTGTCTAGGCCTCAGTGGCTGATGAACACTCTTGTTACATACCCTTAATCTCTCCTAGCTAGAGCCCCTCGCCATCTGAGCCCTGACCCTTCATGTACTAGTAGGTGTCTAAGCTTCTCCTTGCTCTGGAACAAGGGGAAGTCAGCCAGTCCCATGAGCCCCTCAAACCACTCTCATGGGCTCCTCCAGCCACTTGTCCAGGACCAATCCTAGACAATATTCTGACTAACTGAGCACTTCTCTCTTCCCACCAGGGCCTGTAGGACCTCTTTCATTCCTATAAAGTCTTGCTCTCAGGAATGGCAACCATTTTTGTAACCTTAGTGAATAAAGGCTTAAAATGTTCCCTGTCTCTCAAGGGTTTCTGTGTTTTAGTAGAGGGACTCAGAGAAGCTCTTCAACATTAGAAGAAATAAGTTTTAATGATACCAGGGACTGTGATAGGAGGGAGGAAACATTTTTGGTGACAAGAGAATAGGCCTGCCCCAACTATGTCTAAAGGTCTTTTCCATTCTAAAAGTACAAAAGAAATCTCAGCTTTTGGATGAGGATAGAGCTAGCCTGTACTCCTCTGAGATGGGCAATTGCCGTTTAGGAGCCCAGCTTTAACAGATGTTTATCATAACAGCTCTATGGGTACCCTATTATGGAGACCCTAAATGGAGTAGATTGGACTTTTGAGGGGTGGGAAAGGAGACAAAAGAGTGGAAGAGGCATTTTCCTAGTCCATGGGCTCCTAGTTCAAGAAGTAAGTCAAGAAAGAAATACAAAAATATTTGTGGAACATGTTTTTTAACCCTTATTTTCTGTATTAGTAACAATACTAGGACAGAAGGGCAAGGGCTTAGCAAGTGGGGTTAAATCACTTGCCTGGGGGTCACACAACTAGAAGTGTTTGAGTAGAAGTGTTTGAGGTCACATTTGAACCCATGTCTGTGCCACCTTGCTTCCCCAAACAGCTATTTTTTTTAATGGTGGAAAGAACAAGAAGTAAGGTAAATAGTCACTAATTGGGAGGTGGCTAAACAGATTATGCTACATGAATATGACACAATATTATTGTACCCTAAGAAATAATGACTATGAAGAATCCTGAAAAACTCATTGAGACCAGTACAAACTTTGAAGGCAATGAAGAAAACTGAATTTGGACCTGGGTTCAAATCCCAACTCTGCCACGTGAGTGATCTTGAGCAAGTGCCTCAGTTCCAAAGACCCCAAAAGTGATATTATATAATATACAATATTATATATATAATATAATAATATATAATAGCCATTTCTACCCCTCACCACCACCAAATCCTATCCATTCAGTTTGGGGACTTCGTATTCATAGAGCTATTATGCTCAGTGCCTATTAAAGCTAGGTTCCCTAGAGGGCACCTGCCCAACTCAAAGGCATGGAAGCTAGCTCTACTGTCAGGCAAGGCTCCTATTCCTCATAGGTTTATGGAAAGGATAAAGACAAAGACTTTTAGACATAGACGGAGTAGGTGGCTGCCTGGAAAGGCTGGCTCTCTTGTCACCCAAAATATGTTTTCTATCTCCTATCTTAGTCCCCACTGCAAGGCACTATGGGAAAAAAAAAACTACAGATTCAGGGCTTTGAGAAAAGGAGGCTGTATTAAGAACGTCCACAAAACAGCAGAGTCGGAGACCCCATGCTGCTTGCTGTCCCCATCCCATTCATCTGCTGTTTCCATCTGCACCTTGCTAGTCCATAGGCTGTCCAGTTGGGGATGAGTGCCAGGCCAGCTGGCAGGTGACAGAGACAGCAGGCAAGGCCCATGGCTTGCATTTGGTCTCCAGGGCTCTCGAGTGCAGGAGGCAGAGACTTTGGGAGTTGTTTCCCATGCCATTCAGCCAGACCAGAATGCCAGCTCTGGGGATGAGCAGGAAATCTGAGATGCACAGAGAGACAGCAGCTGATATGGCAAGAGGAGGAGCCTGTGAAGCAGATTTGCGTTCTACTTCTGTTTGCCTCTACTAAATTGCTGTGTGACTTGAGGTAGGTCCCTTCTCTGCTCCTGGGCTAAGATTCCTCAGACCCAATGTAATGCCCCTGAATTTTAATTTCTAGCCTGCACTGTAGGAAGAGAAGGCATGAGAAAAGATCACGAATAGCTAGAAATACTGTGAACTTAAAAAACAGAAGCTGATGCTGCTATTACTGTCCAGATATATTCACTGAGCAGGAAGAGGCATTCAGCCTCCAATAAAAGTCTGTGCTTCTTACTTCAGGGCTCTGAAAAAGGAATCTATAAAACTCACCTGAAATTCTCATGGAAACAACTTCTTCTTTAGCAGAAAGAAACCCCTACCTCCTCTTCCCTTCATGTGACCATGTTAGAGACCAGGTACAGCCAGAGGAAAAAGCCACAAAGCCACAGGATATTAATATCTCTGAGCTGAAAGACAACAGACCTAGGGGGCAAATCCTTCCCTGTCTCTGGGACTCAGTTTCTTCCATAAGTAAAATAAAACTAGATAAATCCAAGGGCCCAACCACTTGTTTCTATTTGCACTCAAAACTCATGCTGGGTATAACTGGGACGGTATCATATTCAAGACAAAGATTGAAGGAGAGAAGAACCAGAGTCTGACAAGGAAGAAAGAGGACAAGAGGAAAGACCAGTATTGCCTGCTTACTAAGCTTCGATCCATCCTTAGAGTTTTCAGGTCATCATGACTCAGATCAGCTCTAATTCCCTAGAATTTGGAAGGAGAAACAGACATTAACCATTTGGTGAGGATTAATGTCTAATTTGGAAAAGTGGATCATCACTGAAGAGAGTGTTTCCAGGCACTCAGGCCACTGCTATTCTGTCTATTAGGATTCTACCCAGCCATCACCATCAGAATGGGCAAACAGGGAAGGGACCTTTGGATCTTTCCAAATGATCCTGGAGCTGCTATATCCTTACACTCCTCTTGATGGTCCGACTGATTATTATCCAATTGCTTCTAAGATTTTTTATCTCTATTTGTGATGCTTCACCTCATGGTCAAATCAAAGGAGTGTGTTTTATCCACTGATTATGCTTTGGGCTGATTGTGTGTCTACACCTTCCATCTGCACTGTAGCCACATAGACTTCAATTCTTGGAGTATCCTTGAGTCTTGCTAGTGTCAAGGATAGAGATTCATCTGACTAACCCAGATCTCCTTCCTGATCCTGAAAAAGTATGCACCACACATTGTGATACATAATTGCATTTCAATTATATACATATACATATTAGATACATATATATTTTCTTATTTTATTCCCAAACTTATTCAATAAGTTTAAGGGTTTGCTACAGTTTCATGGCTGTGCCTTTCTGACCATGCCCTCATACAGAATCATAGATTCTTTTTTTTTTTAATTAAACTTTCCATCTTAAAATCAATACTATGTATTAGTTCCAAGGCAGAAGAATGGCAAGGGCTAAGCAGTGAGAGGTTAAATGACCCTTAAGTAAGGGTCACATAGAAAGTATTTAAAGACCAAATTGGAACCCAGGACCTCCTGTTTCTAGTCCTGGCTCTCAATCCACTGAACCACCTAGCTGCCCCCTAATTTTAGCTTCTTAAAGATCATCTCATCAACACTTTCATACCAATGTATACTGGTAAAGATTTAACAACTAACTCTCTGGGGGAAACAAAAACAAAAATATGTACAGAAGATATACTTTTAAGTTTAATCTACATGATTAACATTTCTTCTATCCTTTCTTAGGTCTAAAAAATCAGAAAAACAAAGATTCCCAGCTCTGATTTGTAATTTTGCCAATAACTGAGACATACATATTTATATAGAAAATTTAACAAATGTCTGACTCCAGCATACTCCTGCTTGTATCCCTCAGTCATTTAGCAAAGGGCTCCATTAATATCCATAGGTTTGAACTGGTGGCTTTAAATACAAGGCTGAGTTTCATTGCTCCCACATGGGCTCTACTCTCCCAGAGAGATATTCAATATTTATCTTCAGTATCTAGTGAATTCTCTAACCTGTTTTTATTAAGTATAAATGGGCCCACTCTAGGAAAACCAGACATAAAATAATCTGAATTTATAAAACAGAAGAAATTTTATAGGTTAGTAGGGTTTGTTTTGAGAGGGAAGATCATTAATAACATAAGAAGACTTTTTTTGGTATAATCAAATGATTCCCCATAGGATTCCTTTAAATATCACGCCTCCTTGGTGCACTGAATAAAAAGTCAATATATATGTAGCCTTTTCCACACAAAATGAAGCCTACTTCTATGTTCTATATGTGTTTTAAAATCTGTATCAATACTTTTTGTCTTAAAGCATAAGCTCCCAATTTAACAGGAACCATGTGCACATCAGTGAGCTCTCCATCAATGGTGATATTAAAGCAGAGATAAAATTAAGTCACCTATCAGCAAGGCTGCAGAAGGGAATCCAGCACTCAGAGGGAAGTTGGACTAAATTATTTTTAAGGTCCCTCACTGACTCTGAGGTTCTATAATTCATCCTCTCAGGATAGCACTGGGACCAAACAAGTAATTAATTCTTTTTTATGACACCGAAAATCCCCAAGTAACACATTCCATCTTAGCTTGGCGTTCAAGTCCCTTCAGAATGTGGCCCAAATTTACCTCTCTGGTCTTATCTGTTCCATTATAGTACTAAACAAAAACTCTTTACCAAGTAGGCCAGTCCCTCAATATCTCTGTTTCTTACCCAAACAATGTCTTACATGTTCCCACCTTGGCGCTTTTGCTCACATCTCACCTAGAATTCCCTTTATTTCTCTTTTGGCTATACACATCCCAGGTTCAAGTCTTAAGTCCTCTATGAAGCCTTGTCTGACTCTCCAGCCAATGACCTCAACGTGTTCTGAGTTGCTACATCACTAATTACATATTCATTTGGTGTTCATCTAAAGTGGCCTCTGGTTCAGAGAGACAGGACCCAAGGTCCTGTACCTGAACAGTTTATGATCTAATGGGGAAAGGTTAAGTATGTGAGTAATTGTGATCAAGACATAATCAAAGCAAAAAATAAATGAGAAATGGAAAGAAGGAGAGAGTATCTTCACTTTGAAGGGACAGAAAAGGCTTTGTGAAGGGGCGTGGCAGCTAAAATGAGAGAGAAAGAGAGAGAAAGAGAGAGAGAGAGAGAGAGAGAGAGAGAGAGAGAGGAGAAGAGAATTTTGATTTCTAAAATGGAAGACAGCAAAGGCACAGAAACAGAGATGGGCAAACAGTGTCATGGAAACACTGACTATGAAGTTGGACAGAGTTAGAGCAGTAGGAGGATAGAAGGGCCTGGCATGCTATGGTCCATAAAGTTGGACACTACAGAATGGCCAAACAACTTCCTGCCTGTGTAGCTGGCTCTCCATCCACTCTGAGACAGAGAAAAACTATCATGATTATGAATAAATCATGACAAAAGTGAAGGCAACAATGATCAAATCAAAAGTCAGAGGCTTGCAATCTTATCATATTTGAACTAACAGACGACAGACTTCAATGCTGTAAATATAGATCTTAAAATATCTTTGAGAACTCAATCAATCCACTGTCCTCCTCCTCTAGGAGTGTTATCACATACAGATCCTTGGTCTACTATCTCCCAGACATCACATAAGCCTGTTATAACCTAAGATAAATGTACTTGTAATCTCTAATCTGTAGGGAATGAAAAGCTTTAATTGGATTGTGTGTAAAAAAGGTTAGGGACAGATGAACCTCACTGTCTTGTCTGTTACTGGAGAGATTGTCCCAGAGGCTTTCAGTACATGTGACCCCCTCTAACACATACACACACACACACAACACACACACACACACACACACACACACACACACACACACACAAAGAGCCTACATCCTATCCTAATACTTTCATTTAACTACAAAAAGGATTTTAGCTACGTAGGGAACAGTTCACAGAACATGAAATATTCAAGAATAATAGCAGGATAGCGACTTGTCCAAAGACCATTTCTTTCTGAATTCAGTTAAACAAGAGTACAAGAATGATTTTTAAATCATTAAATGCATAATTAAATGAATAATTTAACACTATGATTAATAATAAAATAATTAAATTAAAGTAATAATTAAAAGAACTTAATGTAATTATAAAAATAGTTAAAGTAATAACAACAATTATTATAACCTGAGATCAGATAATGAGTGAGCTGAGCAGATGTGGGCTCTCCCATGAGCCAACTGTTTGCAGAGTCCAATGAATCTCAAAATAAAATCTTGTCATGGGCTCAAACCCAGCTATCTCCTTTGAGTTGTCCTCAGCACATTTCCAAATTCTCAATGAAGTGGCTTCTTATGCATCAGAATCTAACATTCCCTAAGGACAATCATGGTTAGAAGGAGAGATTAGCTCCTTTCAGTTATGGACTTTTCATATAGACTTTTAAAAGGCAGCCATATTACCCTGGGACATAAGTAAAAACCAATATGGGCCTTGCTTCCCTTCAATGCTGTCCAGAATAGGCAAGAAACCATCTTATGACTTCTATTTGATTAAACCCAGGAATATATTTAGAGCTTAGTCCTGTGCTTGGTGCTATGTAGAATAAATAAGAAGAAGAGTGTTGCCTGGCCTCAGAAAATTAAAGGTTCCTATGGGGAAACCAAAATAGCAATCATGAAGTGACCAAAGAACAAACAGGACAACAAAGAATGTCATTAGAAGACAAGATAAATGAAACAGGGGACAGCTAGCTGGCTCAGTGGAGAGAGCTAGACCTGGAGGTTGAGGGTCCTGAGTTCAAATCTGATCTTAGACATGTCCCAGCTATGTAACTCTGAAAAGTCACTTAATCCCAATTGCCCAGCCCTTACCACTCTTCTGCCTTGGAACCAAAACCTAGTATTGATTCTAAGACAGAAGGCTGCAGAAATGAAGAGCAAAGGGATTGGTATAAACTGCAGAAACCAGAGAAGATTTTCTTAAGGAGAAAGCAAGCTCCTTGAGGACAGAAACAGCTTTTTGGCTTGTTTTCTTCTTGTATCTAGACAGCCTTGTGCCCAGCAAACATTTAAAAAATGTTTGGTGAATGAATGGATAAGTTGGATAGAGATGACATGCAAAAAAGTAAGAAGAATCCAAATAGGTAAAGAGATGGAGAATTTCATTAGAGTGGTGACCACAGCTAAATAATCTCAGACCTTTATAGAAGAGAACATCATCCAGCTTGCCATGTAAATACACTCCAGTGTCTACCAGTCTCTTCCTTCTCCATCTCAGAAGGATGGTCCAGAGAAACTTGAAACCAGGAAGGAGTCCTTTTCTCTTTAGATCTCCCTGAGGAAAATCTGGGAAAGAACCAACCTAAACCAAATTCAGCCCTACAGAGAGCAAGAGCTCACGTTTATAATTTAAGATTGATAAAGTGATCTCTTATACAGTAAATAGCACAAATAATATTTGTCTCCTTTTTCCAGCTTAAGTAACTTGACCTTAGTGACATAGTTGATGTTCAGTGATGTGACTGGAACCCAGAACTTCTAATTCCAAGCCTAGTATTCTTTCTACTTTATCTTGCTAATTTTCTTGACTCTGTTACTGACAAATGTACTTTTTTTTTAAAGCCTTACCTTCCATCTTAGAATCAATACTATGTATTTTATTCTAAGGCAGAAGAATGATAAGGGCTAGGCAATGGGGGTGAAGTGACTTGCCCAGGATCACACATTTAGGACATGTCTGAAGCCAGAGGACCTCTAGACCTGGCTCTCAATCCACTGAGTCTACTAGTCACCCCCAAATGTAGTCTCTTTAGTGCAATAAGGAGTAAAGCCAAGCCAGTGCTAGATGGAGATCAAAGGAGCTGTGGGGTGAGTAGGGGAAGCTAGACCATGGAAGGGTCTTCTGTAGTTTCTTCCTATTTCAGAGTGAGTTCTCTTCCCAGGCAGCAGGGAGATAGGGATTAGAAGATGATCATTCGTTTAGGTCTCTCTAGTGTTTAATCACTGCATGTGGCCTCACAGGAAAACAACTTTCCACTTTCTGTTTCTGACAGAGTACATAAAGAATTAAGGCAACATCAGGCAGATGGCATGGTATAAGGAGAAATGCAGGAGGACCTGGGCTCAACTCTGGTCTCCGTCACTTACATTTAACCTCCTTGGCCTTAATTTCTTTGTTTGTAAAATGAGAGGATTGGACTAAATGGTCTCTGAGGTCTTTCTAGCGCTAATTCTATGACCTTTAGTCGCTTAAAACCTGTGACTTGGAGCAAGTCATTCGATCTCTCTAGACCTCTGTTTCTTGTTTTGAACAGTGAAAAGTTTGGACGATAGTCCCACCTATCCCTAAATCCTAGGAAAAAGGAATGGCAAAATCAACCTTGGCAGGATGAAAGAAACACTGGTGACTCATGGCCAGAGGACCAGGCTAAGAAAACAGGGCAGCTTGTCAGGGGCCAGGTGCCACTGAGAAATGGCTTGCAGAATGGGAATTCAACACGAACAATTTCATGGAAATTGCCTTCATGCTGGTTTACCACAGATTCTTTCTTTCCTTCTTGGAGAATTGAAATGCTTTGGAAAATAGTCCTAAAACCTGGCTCTCATCAGAGTACTCAAAAACTATATTGGCTCCGTTTTGCCTATGGAATCAAATCCAAACACCTTCCTACATTCTCCATATTAAGGCCCCATTCTATCTCTAATAATTTCCCTTGTGATTCCCTAATATACACTCTCTGTTGTAAGTATATTGCTCTATTCCAATCTCTCTGTCTCTCTCTCTGCCCTCAAGTTCTCCTAACCTATTGTTAGAGGTATCTCACCACTATCTGTATCTCCAGTCTTTTTTTTTATACTTCTACAATAAAATATTCCAAATGCATAAGTGGAAAAATATCATAGAGACTCCAAATCATAGAATTTAAGGGCTGGAAGGGATTTCAGGAAGCCATTTAGTCCAACCCATCCATTACCTGAGCAATATTCCTTTCTAGAGGGTTTCCAACAAATGGTCTTCTAGCAGATAAGACCCAAGCTAGGCTGCATTCCTGAAAACCCTTCACTGGTTCTTTACTGCCTACAGAATTAAGTCCAAACTCAGCCTAGCATTGAAAGTCTTTCAAAATATGACTCCCACTTACTTGTCTAGCCTTATCGCCAATCATTAACCTTTCAGGATTTCTGCCCTTTCTTCAGTTAAGAGATAAGGATCGCCTTCTTGCATCTTCCCTATTGTGCAGGCACACAGTAGTAGTTCCTGTCAATCTAGTTGGATAACATACAGAACATGGAACAAGAATGAAAGATACCATCAGGTATATTTTTCCATACTAACTCTGAGCACTAAAGAAACAGGGTGGAGGGTCAGCAAATGGTAAGAGCAGTGAGAGAAGTCTTCACAGAAGAGGTGGGGCTTAGATGGACTAATAAGTGGCCTTCACTTCCAAGAGAGAAGTCTCCATCAGAATGGTCAATAAAATTCTCTCTCCCCAAGCCCAGAGAGATCAAGTCAAGAAAAAAAACAAAAACAAATCAAAAGGAAAAGGAAGTCATCAGGGAGGGTCCTTGCTTGAAAACTTTGGCTTGATAAAACAACAGCATTTAATAGAGCACACGTCATCCATCACACCAAGGCCAAATCATTGAGGTAGTAGGCATCTGACTCAACTAATATGGTTGGCTGGGGAGAGGGCCTGGCTGTGTGCTTCATACCCTTGCCCATGAATTTTAGCATCACATACAATTTGATTACTAACTGCCACATTTATCTCGAGACAGGAAACATCCACCGCCCATACTCAGCTGCTGGCTTCAGTTCCTTCTTTCCATGCGTGTCAGGGAGACACAGAATTTGAGGAGCTCCCTTTGCCCAATAGTTCAGGCAGTCACCCAAAGCCTTGGAAGCCCAATATATCTTCTCTGAGCATATCTAGGCATCTCTCCTCCAAAACATCTCTCTCAGTCCCAGGCTCAAGGAGCTGAGAAACCCTTCTTGAGACAACAGATCTGTTCATGGCCGTCAGAGTTGGAAGACCACCACAGAACATAGAATCCAACCCATAGCTGGATGAGAAACTTGTTTACAGTGCACCAGAGTGATTATTCACCTTTTGCTTAAAGACTTGAGGAAGGAGAATCTGTTGCCCCTCTGGGTAGCCCATTCAACTTTGAGATAACTCTAATTGTGGGGCAGTCTTAATAACAAGTCTAATCTCTCCTTCCAGATGACAGACCTTTGGGCACTAAACGATAGTTATCTTATCTTGCCTAAATCTCAGCGGAAAGCAAACTCCTTGAGAATAAGGATTTTTTTCACTTTTGTTTTTGTACATACAGAGCCTATCATATATGATTTAAAAACAAAAGATATCCATAAAGTTTATGTTTTTAAAAAGTCAAGAAGATGGGAAGGCAGCAGCAGAAATAGTGAAGGAATGTCGTGTCTCTGAAAAGGAGGAAGGAGAAAGTATCTAGAGTTAAGGATTAGAATGGAAGAGAAGTCTATTATAAGTTAACAAATAAGATCAACTTGTTACTTAAAAAAAAAAGGTAAAGATGACACACTTGGAAGAAAGTTTTTTAGAGAACAATTTCAGCAGAGTTGGGGGAAGGAGTTTGATTTGCAAAGGGCCAATGAGAAAAAAGGCAGTGTAGAAGGAAGCATTGGGCGCAGGTAACTTTTGAAAAAGCTTAGTAAACAGGAGGAGAGATAGGCCTTGCAGGTTAGACTGGAAGGGTCAAGAGGATCCATTTTTGGAACTAAAAGTAGATAAGCATGTTTCTAGGTGGAAGGAGCCAGTAGCAAGAGAAGCCCAAAGACATATGACTAAGGGATGATTGACAATGCAATGGAGGAAGCAGAAGATGAGAAGATCAAGGGTGGAGATCATGGGTGGAAGCTTGGTTCTGCTCAGTCTAAGGTGGGGAGAGAGGTCCTTTTTCATCTTATGACCAGTAGTAAGGAGGTAAGAGGACATTGATAGCGACAGAAAGGTTTGAGAAATGAAAGAGTTCTGTTTCTAGCATGATCTCTATCTTTTCACTGAAGCAGATACCAGATCATCTGGGATTAAATTTGGGAATGGATGTATGGTAGAAACATGACATGAAAGAAGGAAAGGATTTTAATAGTTCCTGTGGAGAACTAGATAAAGAGTGGAGAAGGTAGATGAGAAAGAAAAGAAAGTGTGGAAGAGTGGGCAGAACAGCAAGAAGACTTGGGTTTGAATCCTGTCTCTGAAACAAGTTCCTTGTCTAGAACGAGATGTTGACTGAGGTCTTTTCTAGCTCTCAACCAACCTTCCCTTGATTGTTGAGCAGTATTGAGGGCCACACTGAAGTTATGTATCCTTAATGTACAGCATGTGAAATCAAGCCTGATTCCTCTAAGAATCCTCCCTAGAGCAGAAGCAGAGAACTCAGATAGTAGGAATGAGTCAATGATCAGGACCCATAGATAGAGAATGGCAGAAGTAGAGGAGATTGTGGTGTGTGAGGAGTGGTGGGAATTCAGAGTGAGTGGCTAATGAAAATTAAAATGGCAGGTCAGGAGATCATGACTGGATAAAGAGGCAGGTGAGGTAAGTGTGGAGAGATGGACTAGAGAAACAGAGATGAGTCAAGGATCAAAGGAAAACAGTCACAAGAGTGCAAAATAGAGTGTGGGTGAGGAGAAAGGAGAGGAGGTCAGGGTTGGAGAGTGGAATTCCAAAGTTTGGGATTTTGGAAGGGCTACAATTCTGAGAGGTTGTGAGGTCTAGGGTGTGACTGGGGGTAGGAGTAGAAACTCAGAAGTCAGAGTATTTGAGGAATCCTGTGGTCAGGCCATTTAATTTGCTTGGAAAAGAATAAACATTATTATTTTCCTTTTACAGATTAGGAAACTGAGGCTCAAAGAAACTCAATGATTTATCCAAGGCTATGGGATGAAGCTGGGGAGCACAGTAGACAGAATGCCAAGCCTAGAGTCAGGAAGACTCATCTTGGTGAGTTCAAATCTGGCTTCTGATGCTTAATAGATGTAGGAGCCTGGGCAAGTCACTTAATTATATTTACTTCAGGTTCCTCACCTGTAAAATGAGCAGGAGAAGGAAATGGCAAACTACTTCAGTATCTTTGCCAAGAAAACCCCAAATGGGGTCATGAAGAGTAGGGCATGATTGAAAAAGGAATGAACAAAAACAATCCGAGGTTAAGTTGAAGACAATGCTAGAACTAGAATCCTCCTCTTCTGTCTGTCCATGCTTCAATACTCCTACCTCAGGCCACTGAAAATCTTGCCTCAAGGAAGTCAACCAACCATTCTCTCTATTTTTTTAAACCCTCACCTTCCATCTTGGAATCAATACTGTGCATTGGTTCTAAGGCAGAAGAGTGGTAAGGGCTAGGCAATGGAGGTTAAGTGACTTGCCCAGGGTCACACAGCTAAGAAGTGTCTGAGGCCAGATTTGAAACCAGGAACTCCCATCTCTGGGTCTGGCTCTCAATCCACTGAGCCATCCAATTGCCCCCTCTCTATTTTTGGAAAAAAAACTCTTTCCTTCAGTCTTAGAATTGCACTGATTTTAAGGCAGAAGAGCAGTAAGGGCTAGGCAATGGGGGTTATATGAGTTGCTCATGATCACCCAGGGAAGAAGTGTCTGGAGCCAAATTTGAATCCAGGACCTCCCATCTCTTGGTCTGGTGCTCTAACCACTGAACCACTTGCAACCAATCGTTGTTAGAAACGAAGTTACCACTGGTTTTTGTAGAAAGCTTAAGGACATGGGTCATGTTTTCTTATCTTTCTAACCCCTGCACAGAGTAGGTGCTTAGTAAAGACTTGAATAAAGTCAATTGAATTGAATGTTTTCCATCCAATCCCGGGAGACAACAGGCCTTCAGCACAAGGACCACTTGCTCTAGACATACATGCCCAGTTATCCCCAACATGGAGGACACAGGACTGGTATGGAAATAGCCTAAAGTTCAAAGTTAAAATTCAAAGACACACAGAAAAGAGAGCATGATCATCCGTTGTCTAATACTGAGCAAAGTCTCTCTTTTTTTTAATCTTACAAAATTAACTCGAGGTTCTAAGGGGGTTGATCTGGTCACAAATCCACTTTCTCAGAAGCCAGGCTTCCTTCTCTATTTTCCATCCTTCTGACAGCCTGTGAGCTCCCAGGGGTTGGTTGCCCCAGAACCCAGGCCCAAGTTTTGTCTGGGTCTACAGGGCAGGCTCCAGCTGGGTTCATCACTCCTGGAAGCAAGGAGCAGTAATGGGAACTAAGCAGTTCAAGCTGCTGGGAATACAAAAGCTCCCACAGAAAAGAAATTACTAATAGACAGTAGGGGGGTGGGGAGGGAGTTGTGAAGTTAGGTTTAGTAGAGCAGCCTGGGGAATTCGGTTAAGGAGGAAGAGGCCCAGCAGGTCAAGATGTTCTTTAGACCTAGAATTCCAGCTTCAGAATTCGGCTGCCTGGGACATAGTGGGTTTTAGGAGGAGGAGGAGGTGCTGTGAGTTAGGGGGTGCTGGGAAGGTCCTCTGCATGATAATGTTGCCCCCTCCCTACTCATTCATGTCTGGAATTCCAACTCCTGGGCTCTATCCCTAGTCAAAATGCAAATTCCCTGGGCATGAATGAATATATTTGCCCCATCCCTTCAGCAGGTTTTACAGGAAAGGGGTGATAGTGCCTAGCACATTTTAGGCACTTAATAAGTGTTAGCTGACTGATGGAAGAATCCCAGATATCTAAGGAGCAGGATCAAGGTGGGAAAATATTAAATGTCAAATTGACAAGAATTCAGTGCCTACTAGGTGCCAGGCACCTAGTCTCCGAGATACAGAGGAAAACAGCAAAGAGGGGCACCAGAAACAAGCACTATCCATTCGTCATTTTGTTGACTTGACTTGGCCCTTGCTTTTCTTGGAATAAGGGCCCAACTTCCCACATGTCTTCACTTCAAAAGGTTCTTGCTTCACTTCAGTGCCACAGGAGGGTAAGATATGCAGAGACAGCAGCTCTTGGAGGCTCTTACCAGAAATAGAGAGATCCTTGCAGAAATCCTACTACAGGCACATTGACTTCTTTGACCTCTTCTATTTTCTTATTCATCTTCTCAACCTCCTTTTTTGTACTAATGCAGAGGGAAGCTTTCCTAGCTGTCTTGGTCAGCTAAGGTTAGTTGGCAGAACCATGATCACCCCCTCCCCCAAACATACCATGCAGACTCTACTTCTGTACTCTAAATACTTCAAGCTAGCCTCCCGTGAAAGGCAGTCTAGTATGGTAGAAAGAGAGCTAACTTTGAAGGCAAAAGACGTTCAAATTTGAAACCCTGATGCCTCCTCCTTAGCTAAGTGTCAGTGGTCAAGTCACTACACCTCTGTAAACCTCACTTTCTGCATTTGAATAATCTTACCTCACAAGGTCATTGACAGGAAAGAGTTTTGTAATTCTCATAGTCTTAAGCTCTGGGCTAGCTCTCATTGGTCCAACCATGTTTTCTCTCCCCCCCCCCCCAAATTCCAGCTTCCTTTTTGGGGATTGTTTTCCAACTAACACCTCTTGGTGACAGTATCTCCAGCAGAGATGGGTATATAATTGGGTGCTCTTCCTTAGGAGCAGTGCTGAAACTACAAGTGTGGAGAGTCTGTTCAAACAACAAGACCCAAGAGAGTGTACAAAGTGAAATTAACTGGAGCTAGCTGCGTGGGTCTTCTCCCTGATGATTCAGAGAATGGTAATGGCAGAAGGGTCCAAGGAGGTCTTCTGATCCCATCTGAATATTGTACACAGGGGTAGGGACTTTCCCAAGGTCATACCCAGTCAGGACTTGAAGTGGGGTTTTCTGGTTTCAGATCTAGTGTTGTTCCCATCAAGAAAAAGAGTCACCCTCTTTCTTTGCTAGTTGAGAAGCTCAAGAATCAGCCAGCCAGAGCTACTATCATCATGGTGGACAGCTGATCCCAAGTTCTGGAAAGTTATGCCAGCACAGTATAAACTGTGAACCATGAAAGGCTCTAGGGAAAGTATCAGAGAAAAGCAGGCTACTGGGCTAGGTCCACAACCCAACCTAAATTCACTACAAAGAGCCTTGTGGTCACCAGGTGATCATGTTTTGGCCTCTGGAAGCCATGAAGCAGCCTAGCTCAGGCTGTGGTAAATATGAGCCCTTGTGTGGTCACCCCACCCCCCACTAAATCCCCTAACCCAATCCCATTTCCAGAATGGGATCAATGGTCCAGTTCCCTCCCCGGCCCTGTGGGGCTCGCATCCTACCACTCCCCACATCTGTTCTCCCCCTACCATACCTGCTCGTTTCAAAAGAAAGGGAACATATGGTACAGGGATGGCTCAAATAGCAGCTTGAGCCAGAGACCTCAGCCTGGAGCTGTTAGTCCAAGCACACCTGCCCATCTGGCAGGGAGAAACCCTAACCCTGGCCAAAGCTGAGATACCTTTTCCAGGGGGACTGAAGCCCATGTGGAAGAAGGGGAACACAGACTACAAGGACACATTTTCCATCACACCATGCTGGGCTTTACTTTCAGTGTTTAACCAATGAGCCTCTCTACATCTCCAAGGGGCTCAGCAGCACCCCTTTCCCAAGAAGAGCAACGTTTAAAACCACCTCAGTAAAAACACCATTCATTGTTGTATCATCAGTTGGTGATAATGCTTTAAAAACTAGTTCTGAGGGGCAGCTAAGGGGCTTGGTGGAAAGAGCCAGGCCTGGAGATGGAAGATCCTGGGTTCAAATGTGGCTTCATCCATTTTCCTAGCTGTGTAACTCTGGGCAAGTCCTTACCCCCACTTTGCTTTTATCCCTTTCTATTCTTCTGCCTTGGAACCAATATTTATTATCAATTCTAAGATGGAAGGGAAGGGTTTACCCCCCCCAGCTATCTCTGAGATAAAATGCCATTTCCAAAACATCTTTTAAAAGTTCATTTGAGATGTTTTGGAAATGGCATTTTATCTCAGAGAAAGTTCATTTGAGGGGGGCAGCTGGGTAGCTCAGTGGATTGAGAGCCAGGCCTAGAGACGGGAGGTCCTAGGTTCAAATCTGGCCTCAGACACTTCCCAGCTGTGTGACCCTGGGCAAGTCACTTGACCCCCATTGCCTAGCCCTTACCACTCTTCTGCCTTGGAGCCAATACACAGTATTGATTCCAAGATGGAAGGTAAGGGTTTAAGAAAAAAAAAGTTCATTTGAGGTTCTTCAGTATGCTGAGCCCATTCTCACCTCTGTCACTTTTGATAATTCCTTCTCTCCAGTGGAATGTCTAATCCATTCACTGCTTGTTTTAACCTTGTCCATCCTTCAAGGCCTATTTCAAGGTCTAGCTTCTCTCTGGGCAGTCTTTCCTGATGTGGTTCCTGCAATTCACAGGAAACTCCCTGCTCCAATGAACTCTACCATGAATCTTCAGTGCACCTCATTTGAAGCTTAGCCTATATTTCTATACTCAACCAGAAGCCACAGGGTTTGGATATGGGGCTTGAGGTTCAACGAGAAAATCACAGCATTTTAGCAGGGCCAGCATATGAGGGTCCAATCCCCTCATTTTACAGAGGAGGAAACATCCACCTAGAGAGATGATATTATATGACAAAAGTCGCCCAACCAATTATTGGCAAAGATATGGAAGGCTGATTGGCAAAACAGAATAGGTCTAATGCCTTGAGTCTACATCTGTTGGCTGGGAAGCCATTAGCGGGAGGCCACCCACCCAGTCTTCCCCCTCTCCATCAACTGTGGTTTACCAACTGATCTGACATCTTTCCTCCAAAGGGGGTTCTGCCCCTTGGTTGAATTTCCAGTCCTCAGAAGGAGGACAGAATTCACCAGCCTTCCTGCCCCAATCCACCAAGGACATGCAGATTTGATTAAATAGTTTTCCCTCAAACCCAAAGCACCCAGTCCACTGCTTTGGTGTTGCTAATTGTTATGCCAATAAGCAATAACTCCGAGTACATTTCCCGAAAGGAGAAGGAGGCCCCAGCAAAAGGAGTCTGTCTTCCCTGGCTCCATTCCCCTTTGGTCAGAATTCCAGACAGTTTCCCGCAGAGTCCCCTGTTGGAGGGTTGAGCGCGACTTGGATCTCTGGGGTGTACAGGGAGACATCGCCCCTGTCCTGGGGCCGTGGTTCTGAACTTTATTGGTCTGTCAACGGTGCTGCTTTCAAGATGGATTTTAGGTAGCCTAGCCTAATGTGCCTGTGACATCAATGGCCCATTACTGCTGGATCCAAGAGATATTAAGAAAGAGGCAAAACACAGATTCCAGGCAGAGATTATAAAATGTTACAAAGAAAAATCGCTGCTAATTGAATTCACAGGATGTCCTAAAATTTGCTGTGAGAAAGAGAGAGCTGGCCTCCAGGTCAAACCCCAATTCTGACAAATACAGGCTGCCGGTCTGAGCAAGTCACTCAATCTCCCTGTATCCCAGGCAATTCTTTAAAACAGTGGGCTGGAGAAGAGTTGTAGATTGATCTTGATAGTGGGAGTATGACACAGTAATGAGAAGGGGGGAAGGAGAGAAGAGAGAGACAGAGAGAGAGATGAGTACAACAGCAGTGGATAGAGAGCCAGCCTGGAGGTGGCAGGTCTTGGGTTCAAATCTAGCTTTGGACAATTCCTAGCTGTGTGACCATGGTCAAGTCACTTAACCCCCATTACCTTGCCACTCTTCTATCTTGGAATTGATACTAAGAAGGTAAGGGTTTCAATTAAGAAGACCCACATGTAACATGTACTAGCTGTGCGACCCAAGGCAAGTGATTTAACTTCTCAGAAGACAATTCTCAGATTATAAACTGCAGAGCAGGTGTTAATCCCCATTAGTAGGTTCTCTCACATACATACAGAGTTCTACTCCAGGGATTTTGTTTCTTAACTATATATGAACAAATTATATTTACTCAGTATTAAAAAATGATGTTGGTGAAAAATGTGAATTTAGCTCAAATTAAATTTCCTAAACCAACAGAGAAAATTGCTAGGGGGTGAGGTGCACTGGGACTGGGTAAAATCTCTCTACAGTGATTAGCCAAGAGAACAGCGTGTGGAAGATGGCAGGAGTAACAATAATGGTAAACATTTACTTACATAACAGTTTTTTATGCATGTAGAATATGTAGTATTTTTTTATATTTGTGAAACATGTTACATAAATCATCATATTTGGTCCTCAAAACAACCCTGTGAGGTAGGTGCTATTGTTACCTCCATTTTACAGATAAGAAAACTGAGGCAGTGGGCTTTTCTAGAGCCACCTAGCTAGTATGAATCTGAGCCAGGAGTCTGATACCGTATCTAATTCAACAAAATGCAGAGCTAGATATCAACTCTAAGAAATAGACCTACTGAATCATTGTGACTTAGCTTGGGTCACCTAGTCAGACCATTTTAGAGGTAGGTCTTGAACTCAGCTCAGGCTAGTGAGATCTCTACTATGCCACACTCCGCACGCATGCTCTTTCCCTCACTCTTGATCAGTGACTATGAAGCAAGAAGTGACCCAAGGCACCAGTGAGTGAGTCTAACGTTATCTGAGGCATCACTACACTGGAGAAAACCCTGCCCCTGGAGGCAAAGGGCAATCCCACCTGTGCCTCAGCCTCGGTCACCTGAGTCTTGGAAGGCTGAGTGAGCTCTCAATCCATGGCCCTATGGAAAGAGCAACCATTAAAGCAAGAATTATCTCCTCTTGTGTTTCATTAGCACAGTATCTGCTAACACACAACAGGCACTAAAATGCTTACTGGTTGACTGACTGAAGGCAGAAGAATGGACTTGTTTGTCGTTCAGTCTTTTCAGACTCTTTATGACCCTATTTGGGGTTTTCTTGGCAAAGATAGTAGAGTGGTTTAAAATTTCCTTCTATAGCTCATTTTACAGATGAGGAAACTGAGGGAGTTAAGTGATTTGCCCAGGGACACATAGCTGGTAAGTGTCTGAGGCCAGATTTGGAACCCGGTCTTTCAGACTCCAGGCACAGTACACTGTCCACTCTGCCACCCAGCTGTCCCTAGAAAGACCAGATGCCAGTCTTTATATGACCTCCCAAATGCACTGTCCTCTTTTCTCCTTCTCAGTCAAATCTTTTACATTTGTCCACCCTAAGGCAAGCCTTAACATCTTCCTGAAGCCTATACAACTAGTGGGGTCCATTAGGCTCTCTCCTTCCCCCAAACACCTATGATGCTTATTGCCAGTGCTCCATAATTCAGGGCTTGTAGATACGTGGCCATGTCCTTGAAAAGCTTTCTAGGCATGTTTGCCCTGGCTCCCCAAGCAGGCTGTATATACTCTGTGGGAAAGGGGCACAAGCCAACCTCCCTGTTCCCAATCCCCAGACCCAAGCACAAGACTGGGCATACAGGACAAACTCCTTGAGTATTTTTTGGTTGATCAGTTGGCTCTGGAGTTTTCTTATATCCCACAGAGATTCTACAACTTGACTCTTCTTGCCCAAAGAGACTCCAAAGTTAAGTGACATTCCTGAGGATATACTGCCTGCCAAGAGCAGAGTCTGTGCTGACTCCTGGTCTAGGGTGTGATCTACCTACCAGACACTGTGGTCTCTTAAGTGGCTGTGCCTGGGGGACCTTTTTCATGTCTAACAAAAACTGCTTAATAAACAGGTAAAAGCTCACCGTATCAGTATCATACTGCTGATTATCCAGAAAATTGTGGGAGGTAGGGAAGGGATAGGAGCTTATTAACTCAACAGTTTCATTAATGCATAATTCCCATACAATAGCTCTCATTTTACAAAGTGAACCTGTCAGAGTATTATCACCCATCATCCCCATTTTACAGAGGAGAAAACTGAAGGTCAGAGAAATTGTAATTTACTTGAGACCACACAGTTAGTAACTGGCCAACTCTAGGTCTTCTGACTTGGAGGCCAGTGGTCTTTCTACCATATTACCTCCCATAGAGTCCTGGACACCAATCCAGGAAATTATAACAATAGAAACCACACTTAACATGACAGCTATTTACTGAGCATAATTTTAAGTTGTTGGATGACTCAGAAAGCTCATGAGGAGAGTCTCCAGATCATGGCTAAGCACATCAATTATCACTGTGAAAATCCTTTGGGGGAATAAGCTCTTCTGGACTTTGGGGCTTTGTGGATGTTAGGAATGCCATGCTTTGGAAAGGCAACCACCAGATACGGAGAACCCAGAGGAATGGAACTGAGATGATTTCAAATCTCCCATTGGCCAAAACCTTTGTCCCACAGAGAGTGAGCAACTGGAATTCTGTAGGGTGTTTGCTGGCTGAAGAGGCTGCCATGTTTAACACCTTCAAGGATGCTTCTCAGGGAGGCAATGGGAGACAAATCTAGACTGTCAGTCATTCCAGTGAGCCTCTCTTTAACTAGGGACCCCCTTTCACCAAGCAAATTAGGCATATGTGGCTAAGTGAGCCACAGGGAAGAGAAGCCAGGTGCCCAGCTGCCAGGCTCTATTTATCACCATCCTCAGGACACCCTGGACTGTTACCAAGGCCCCAGAGCACCTGAGAGCTTCTTTTAAAGGCTTTCCACCCCAGGGATATACTGTAGCCATGATAACAAATGTTTCCTTTTCACAACATTCTGCCAGATAATTAAGGCAGCAAACACATATCCTTCTCATCCTGAACCCCCAGGATCCTCTCAACCCACATAGAAAGTTACAGCCCTGAATTTCCTCGTCTGGCCAGAAATTGCTCACTGGGTCATTGAAATGGCACAAGGAACAAAATCAGCCAAGCAAAGAGATCTCCTGTCACCTTAGGTGGATGGAAGAGAACTGTGTTCTACTTACTCCTCTCGGTCTCCAACACATACATATACACCTGAATGAGTCACACATCTTCATTTGAAAGTGGTGGCTCTTCTGGTTTCCCCTAGGGGCCTTCCCTATACTCTTTCTACAGTCTATGCCCAGTTGACTGATTGCCTTGAAAGTTCAAGATGAAGAGAGAGAAGAGGAAAGGAGAGAGAGGGAGAGGAAGAGGGAGAGGGAGAGGGAGAGGGAGAGGGAGAGGGAGAGGGAGAGGGAGAGGAGGAGGAGGAGGAGAGAGAGAGAGAGAGAGAGAGAGAGAGAGAGAGAGAGAGAGAGAGAGAGAGAGAGAGAGAGAGAACAGAGAAAGTCTGCCTCATAATCTCCTGACAAACTAGAGTTCTAGAGTTCTTATCTTTCCTATGTCTCTGTTCTCTGAGCTGTTCTCTGAAGTTGTTCTCTGACCACGGCCATCAGTGGGTGATTCCTCTGTCCTAAGGCTTTGGCAAAGAATGCAATCTCTGGCAGGACCTAGCCTGGGGCAGTTGTTTATAGTGGAGCTCATATTCATTCATCTGCTGCACATAGGTACACAAATAGGGCCCTACGATCTATTCAACTTATTCTCCCAACCTCTGAAGAAGAAGATTTTATATCTCCACAAGGATGTCCAAATCCAGTGATCTGTATGTACTATTTGCACAAAAAATACTGTTCTGTGCTTCTAGGATGACTCCTTCTCTCTGGACCTGATCTGCTCTGCCTCCAAACCGGAATTTCCCAATGCCCTGAGAGTGTTCCATGCCTTATCTGAATACCACCCTGTGTGGTTTGGTAAACAAACACTATAGTGATCAGCTTCATTTCGAGCAAAATCAACCAAAGAGGAGAATGAAGCAAGCCAAACCACATTGGGAAGACTCCATTTGCATAATAGGCAATATGCAGCTATTGAAGATCCCAGAGCAAGGTCATAAGAGGAGACAGCTATCCATTAGAAGGAAGCCCAGTGTGAGAAAAACACCTTCTCAATGCCATTCCCTTGCTTCAAAGCTTTCCGTGGTATTTCAGACCCTCCTAAATTTGTCGGTATCCTGCCTTGCCAACATTTTTTCTTGGTGTCCCTTGATATGAATCCTCTACTCTTGGCATCCCAGGCTCCTCTCAGTTCCCTTGAGAACACCAGAGGCATTTTTGCTCAAATGATTTCCCCCTGAATAAAATATCCTCCCTCATCTTCACCTATCCAATGCCCACCTATCTTTCAAGGCTCAGTTTGAAGGCTACCTCCTTTATGATGTTTTCCTTGTCTACACCATGATTCTAGATGTTATATTATTCTCTGTATGTTCATAATAGTATTCTTCCACCTCTAAATTCCTACAGTACTAGGTGTATCATCTATGACACTTCTTTCTTGAATTATTTTTATCTTTTATTTTTCTTTAAAAAAAACAACTCTTACCTTCTATTTTAGAATTAATACTGTATATTGTTTCCAAGGTAGAAGGTAAGGGCTAGGCTATGGGGATTAAGTAACTTGCCCAGGGTCGCACAACTAGTTAGTTTCAGAGGTCAAACTTGAACCCAGGACCTCCTGTCTCTGGGCCTGGCTCTCAATTAAATGAGCCACCTAGCTGCTCTCCTTTTATTCTTCTAATGAACTTCTTCAATGCACACAGTACCAAAGCTGGGCAATAATTTTAAGGAAACTCTGAAAGAACTGAATTGAGCTTGTCATAGAAACTTTCTAGCTATGTGTCTTTGGGCAAGTCACTTAACCTTAATTACATAGGCCTTGCTGTTCTTCTGTCTTAGAATGGATACTAAGACAGAAGGTAAGGGTTAAAAAAATGAATTGCGGTAAGAGAAAGAAAAAAAGGGAGGAGAAGGAAAGAGAGAGGAAGAGAGGAAGTGGGGAGAGGAGAGAGATGCCACCCATAGCTAGAATCAAGGAGAAGAGTATAGACTTAGAATTGAAAGGGACTTTATAGGCCATCAAATCCAATCTTTTGATCTTATAGATGAGGAAACTGAGGCCAAGAGAGGTTAAGTGATTTCTCCAGGCTCACACAGATAGGAAGTGACAGAGCCAACTTTTAAACCCACATCCTCTGATTCTAAACTGAACATCTGTTCCATTGTTCTACATAGTTTCCCCATTGGGCAAGGATGGGTAGGCATCCCCAGGAGAGTAATGAGTGACCCGAATGGGTGTGTGGAAGGTATATATGTATATATATATATATATATATATATATATATATATATATATATATATATATACACACACACATATACATAAGTGTGTGTTCACACCTCTGAGGCAAGACCAAAAAAAATAGAGATAATCACACAGAGGTCTGAGAGAAACAGGCAAAGAGAAAATTCAATCTTGCTAGTGTGTAATAGGAAGAGAGAAACTTCTTATCGACCTCATCTAAAGTATTTCTCAGAGAAGGTAAGAAAACCATTTAAAGCTCTTATAGGATTATAAGTCCCTCTGACAGGTCCGATTATTTTCCAGGCCTAATTCCATTAGAGTATCAGGCAGGCCAATGGGGCATTCCTCTACTAACTATGGGGGCAAGAGGTCAGGATGGATCTTGATAGAAAACATTAAAGGTTAAGAAGATGCAAATCTCTAAAACTGTTTCCAGCCAAGAGGTTTTTAACTTGGATCAAATAGTATATACATCTCTACCCCCATATACACACTTACAGAGAGAAATAGAGAGAAGAGGGAGAGAAGGAGGGAGAGACAGAGAGACAGAGAGGGAGAGAGAGAGAGAGAGAGAGAGAGAGAGAAGGAGAAGAAGGGAGAGAGAAAGAGGAAGGGAGGGAAAGAAAAAGATAGAGAGAGAAGGAGGGAATGAGAGAGAGAGAAGGAGGGAATGAGAGAGAGAGAGAGAGAGAGAGAGAGAGAGAGAGAGAGAGAGAGAGAGAGCTCTCCTTCCATATGAGGAGAAAGAATACACAGCTCTTGACTTCCACCCCTACTCCTCACCCCAAACTCTTCATTTAAAATCCTGCTGGGGAATAGGAACGGTTCTGAACTTCCAAACAGAAGCAAACACTCACAGCTGGCCCCCAGTGCTTCCCAGAGTGCAGGTGAGGTAATGCTTAGTGCAGCACTGCAGTAGGACCTCCCAAGAGGATTGTTTGGTGCACATGAGCAGAAGGAAACTCTGGGTCAATGAGTCTTGTTCAACAGCTGCTTTCTGACTGCCCTCCAACTCCATCAGGCATAAGCCTGCTTCACCAGTGACCAACACTGGGAGTGGATGCACTGCACCTCCTGGGCCCCATCTCTCCAATGTCATCTCCTCAAAGCCTCAGGGTTTTTGGAGTTTTCCCCAGATTTATTCAAGGACTTTTACCTGCCTTTTTTTTTTTAAACAGAGCAAAACACAGAAGTGTCTGTTGGGTAAGCAAATAGCCTGGAGTCAAAGGAGAACCCAGAAATCCTTGAATATCAGTCCCTCACACAGCTGTCTCCCTTGTTACCCAGGACAGTTTGTACCTAAATAGAAGGATACCTTAAAGAAAGTATGGTAGGTAGTGTCTTCATATTTGCGTGCGTGCGCACATGTGCACACACACACACACACACACACACACACACAAAACACCACATACATATATAGTCAGGAATGGATCTGACTTGGACTTGGATCCAAAGCTTGACACATACCATTAGATATTCCAAAGAATTTCTAGATCTGTCAATTAGGGGAAAGTAAGGGGTCCGTCCCAGGCTCATCTATACAAATGGACGTTGACATTAATATTTGTTGTTCTGTTGTGTCCAACTTTTCACGACCCCATTTTGAATTTTCTTGGCAAAGAAACTGGTTTGGCTTGCCATTTTCTTCTCCAAGCTCATTTTATAGATAAGGAAGTCAAGGCAAACAAGGTGAAGTGACTTGCCCAGGGTCATACAGCTAGGAAGTACCAGATCTGAATTTGAGAAGATGAATCTTCCTGATTCCAAGCCCAGTGCTCTATCCATTGAGCCATGGACAAGACAACCTCTAAATTTCCTTCTAGCTTGAAATCTATGAATCTCTGATCTCATGTCATCTCCTAATCTTCCTCCCTAAAGGCACCCTCTTCCGGAGCCCAAATTATTCCTCCCTGCTATGCCACTGACTCTTACTCCTTCCTGCCCCATTCTTTATGATGCTTCCTCTCCCAGGCATAGTTACTTCTCGGTTGGGTCAAATTGTTCCCATAATCCAAGGCCACTTTAACTCCATTCCTTCCACCATGCTAGGCTTTCCTGTCCACTTCAGCCTTCTGAGGAAGTCTTCCAGGTCTACCAGCTCAGAAGTCTCCCTTCTCTGAATTCCTCTGACACTGCCTGAGTGAATCATAAAAGGGAGCACAGGGGTGTATTGCATTACACTGTGTGTTAGCATCATCTACCCAAGCTGACTGGCAGCTCCTTCCTGCAGGGGCTGTGTCTTCTGCTCTTCCTGGATCCCCCATGGGCAGTTTTTCATCCTGGTTAGAGAAGGGACTGAGATGTCAGACTCTGAGGTTCCTTTCTTCCCTTAGTCTTCCAGACTTGCTGAGAGACCCCAAAGGAATGGCTTATAGAGATATGCTTCTGTTAACTCTGAGCACTAGCCTGAAATCTATTTGCTAGAGACTTACTGTTTGGGCCTGGGATTTGTGAGAGAAAGTGATACATCCCTTTATAAAAGCCCTAAGAGAGGGCAGAGAACTTCCCAAAGAGGAAGCAAGTCCCTATTTGCTAGGCCTCTGGATCACCCCAATTACTCTGTAGTTTTCTTTTCCTCCCCAGAAATCCTCGTCTGACTCCCCCCCCCCCCCCATACTGGGGATGTGACCTGGGATTCTCAAAGACTATGCTGAGTGGAACATAAGATCTGGCAGGCCCTATACCAAGCAGGATAGGTTTCCAGACAGGCCCTATGACAGACCATATGTTTGACATCCAAGGGCCACTTAGCTAAGTTTGGAGAGGCTCTGAGCCAGAGGGTTGGCCACCAGATGATGAATTTGTTTTGGCCTCAGACGGAGACCATCTACTCAGGCATGGAGGGATTGCAGTCTACCATCAGCAGCGGAAGTACTCATGCTAGCAAAACCACTTGGTTCTTTGAAGCATGAAGATATTCTTTCCAGAGAGTGATATAACCATATCCTAAGATCTGAGAGTGCTCAGAGTTAACAGAAGCATATCTCTATAAGCCATTCCTTTGGGGTCTCTCAGCAGGTCTGGAAGACTAAGGGAAGAAAGGAACCTCAGAGTCTGACATCTCAGTCCCTTCTCTAACCAGGATGAAAAACTACCCCCCCCCCATTTCCTCTTTCTGAACCTTGGCAAGTAGAGCTCTAGAACATCATAGCAGCTTGCTATAAAATCTGTTAAAGTAGGCAATGGCAAAAAAAATAGAACACACAAATTTCTACCTGGTCTCTTCTCAGGTTGCTGCCTGGCAGAGATTTTGTTTCACCCTGGTCTACTGCTAAAATAGAAAATTGGTTTATGGTAAGAGACCAAAAAACAAAAAAACTCAGATCCCAAGCCTGATATTCTGACAAATTTAAAAGCAGGGAATTTTAGAATGGAAGGAGATCCTCAATCTCATCTCTATATACCTGTGATCATAAGTTTGGACCCCAAACTTGGGAAAACCATTAGATATTGCAAAGAATTTCAAAATCTGTCAATGAAGGGCATTTTGTGGCACAATGTAAAGGGCATTTCATTGAGTGTCAAAGGACAGGGATTCAAATCCCAGCTCTAGCATTTATCCTCTGTGTGACCTTGAATAACTTGACTCACTTGTTTGAGTTCCAGTTCCCTACTCTAAAGAAAGGACTAGATTAGGTGATCTCTGAGGTCCCTTCCTGCTTGTTGGATTGAAGAAGAACTCGGTGCGCAAGGTGGGGCAACTGTTGTTATTCCTACTTGACATATGTAGAAACTGAGACCCAGTGGGAGTCAATGAAGACAGAATGCTCCCAAGACTACTTAAGTGTTAAACTGACAAGGAGTTAAGACCAACTGAAGAAGCATGTTTCTGCATTCTCTGCCTCAAGCGGTAGGTTGCAGGTGAAGCCAGCCTGATCTAACCTGTTAGGTCAGCCCAATTTATAAGAGCTGCCAAAATCCTCTCCACACCCTCTATACATATGCTACTGCTCACTTAAAAAACATCAAAGCTGAATAGAGAGCTCTTGAAAAGTCCAAAGAAAGTTACACTGCTGGCACTAAAAAAAAAAAACGATAAAGAAATCCTAACCTACAAAGCTCCCTCAAACCCAAAGAAAGAAAAAAAAGTGGAGGACAGTGAAATCTCTGATCCATGGTTCTTCAATTCACTGGCTACGACTGGGAAATGACTTTTTTTTTATTAAACTTCAAATAATAGAACCTTGGACTAAGAATCAAGAGACCCAGGTGCTAGTCTTGGCACCTCGCTGGGAATGGGATCTTCTTGAGGGAAGATTAACTTGTTTTTGCCTTTCTCTGTATCCTCAGAATCTAGTGCCCAGAATACAATAAATGCTTAAAAAAATGCTGGTTGGTTGTCTATTAATGATGGTGACAATGACCTTGTCCTTAATTCACTATGTGATCTTGGACAAGTCACAATCCTCTGATTTGTCCCTTATACATGAAGGAGCTGTAGGAAAACAACCACTAAGGTCTCTTCCAATGTTAATATTCTGTGAATCTTTCCATGGCTCAGTACATTGTGTCTTACCACATGGAGTGTCAGCTTTGAGATAATGGAAGGCTAGATTTCTCTGAAGGAGCTCTTGACTCCCTGTACTTAACTTGGACAGGTAAGCCCATGTTCTTTGGGGAAGTGGGCTACTCCATCAGCCCTCAAGGACCATATTCTAAACAAACAAATAAATAAAAGTTCAGGGAACATCAAGATTAAAGGAACACTAGAGGATGGGGCAACTTGCTGCATTTTCTGGAGTCCAATTTGAGTGCCAGTGAAACCTTTCTGATTCCTTCTATTAAGAAAAATGTCATTGTCTTCTCAAATCTCACACCACACTTGGCTTTTATGCCCCTATGATGTCTTATCTTGTATTATAGTTCTTCGTACATGTATCCTATTTCCTAACCAGAAGACTATGGGACAGTGATCAATTCCTAACAGTTTTCTGCATGGAGCAGAAAATGCTTGCTTAGGTTACCTGCCACCTGAAATGGCCTTCCAAGGCACACGGGATAGTGAGGACCATGACAACTCTCAACATAAAGTAATTAGGAGAAGACCAAGGACCTGGTTTGAGAATTCAACATCAGTTTTTGTGTGACCTTGGGCAACTCACTTTGCCAGTCTGGATCTTGGAGGTCCTATCTATATCCAGAGATCCTACTTTTATAGAACCCATATTTCTATAGCTATGATTCTAATTCCTTAACCAACCAATATAACAGTTTTCAATGGGGACCTACTATGCACTTAGGCTTGTGCAGGGTGATATAAAATACAGAGAGCAAGAAACCATGGCTCTGGCCCTTAAATATTTACTACCTAGCTGTTGGGGAAAACAGAATCTTTACAGATACGTCTATACAAGACAAGCAATGTCTGACCATCCACAAATATATAGGTAAATTGTGGGGAGCAGATTATAAGCACTCTGGGAGTATGCCAAAGAAGATCTGAGAGAACTGGAATAGGAAAGGAAGGCTTCACTAGAGCAATGAGAATAAAGCTAAGCCCTGGGGAGAAGAGGGTAGAGTGCTTGGCTAGATAGAGAAGAGATGGTTCCATGAGACTCCTTCCCCAACCTTGACCCAGAACGTCCTCCTTCTTTGCTCTGCCTGAATCCTGTCTTCTTCAGGAAGGTTGCCCAAATCACCCTAGCCCCAAGTCATCTCTCCTTCCTCTACATAGCACTTTCTTTACTCCTCAATTAAGCAACTAGCAGAGGATGTCTGGCATTATCACCTATCTTTTCATATGTATATATTATATATATGAAGCAAGTCATCACTAGGTCAGATTGAGAGATGGAAGGGATCAAGCCTGACTCTCCTGTTTTGTAGATGAGGAAACTGAGACTCACAGAAAATATAAGTGACTTGCTTAGGATCATAGCTGGTAAGTATCCAAGGTGAGATTTGAACCCAGGTTGTCTTCCTGACTCTAGGGCCAAAGTCCAATGTACTATACCAGTGATGTCAATCAAACTCACAGAAACTGTACATAATGATTCCTGCTGGCTGTGTATTGCCTTAACACCCACATATTAACATTACCTATGTTATATTACATTTTTAATTTGTTAGATGTTTTCCAATTACATTTTAATCTGGTTCCCATAATTCCAGTATTTTTGACAAGCAAATCCCTTGAACAAATTCCACAGGGTCATGTAAAGACAGATATGCCTGTACAATAAATATATATGTGTGTCTATATATGTGGTATCTGTATATGTATAGTACCTGTATATAATATGAATTATACATCTACATGTTTAATTCCAATGACACTACAAACCTCTTGAGCAGGAGGGGAAATGGAGTAAGGAGCTAAATTTTGCTCCTCTCCCCTAGCATCTTTAAAAATTTCATTGACCTCATGGGTTCGAATCAAGAACACATGTGATACCCAGTGGAATCATGCATCGGCTATGGGGTGGGGGTGGGGGAAGAAAATGATCTTTGTCTCTAATGAATAATGCTTGGAAATGATCAAATAAAATATTATTTAAAAATTTAAAAAAATTTCATTGACCTCAAACTGATACCTTAAGACCAAACTATTTGGTCTAATCCATTAAAGTATCCATGAGTTGGATACTTAATGGGTTTAGAGAAGGGTTCTCTTCACCCTTTTATGGTAGACTGGAACCTAAGGAGGGACTGATGAAAGGATAGAAAGCTCAAGATTGTCTTTAAGGAAGAGCAGGCTGGCTTTCCGTGGGAATAAATACCACCAAAAAATAAGCAAAACAAACCAGACAAAAAACCCAGACAGGACAAGAGAGAGACTTTCCATTGAGTCAGAGGGAGGGCAATAGGGGATGGCCAAAAGGTAGAGAAGGTCCAAGGATTTCAGTCCCTGGTGAGGTAAGTAAAAATGGTCAGATTGGGTCACCATGCTTACTTCTTGTCCTAATTGCTATGGGTAGGAGCAATGACATCTCTTAAATGTTACTATTCTAACCCCCAAACCTTTAATGGCTCTCAGTTGCTCTCAGGGTTAGTCTAAAACTAGCCTGGTAATTCAATAGATTCTCCAAGTATGTCCTACTCCATTTATTCAACTTCAACTCCTTCCTGCTGCTTCCCAAACATAAAACCTCTGCTCTAATAAAGTCAGAGCTGCTTACTCAATGTCACCTGAAAATACCATGACTATTCTTATCCCTCTGAGGTTTCCCACCTCATCCCACCTGGAATGCCTTCCTCTTTGCTTATCCAAATCCTACTCATGTTTTAAACCCTTATTGGAACCCATACTAAGTATTGGTTGTAAGTTTGAAGAGTAGTAAGGGCTAGGAAATTGGGGTTAAGTGACTTGTCTAGGATCATATACCTAACAAGAGTCTGAGGCCACATTTGAACCCAGGACCCCCTGTTTCTAGACCTGGCTCTCAATTCACTGAGCCACTTAACTGCACCCTACCCCTCAAATCCTACTCATTTTAAGGTCTTATTCAAGTCTCATTTCCTCCAGGAAACCTGCCCTGACTAACCCATCCAGGGATGATGGTAAATGTTTATTAGCTCTCAAAAACTCATACAAACTTTTAAATTTAATCTGTCTTATTACTATGTCCTACATCACTTCCCTAAGTCCAGCCCACTAACAAGACGCAAATCTTGGTTTCTGAGGTGTAAATGCTCTGACTGGATATCAAATGATTGGCCAGAGAATCTGTATGAACTGACTCCAATACACCTCTGTAGCTAAAGAGATCATCTGGTTTATTTAATCATTTTGTTGATGACTGGAAGTGGAGGTCCACAGAGCTAAAGTCACTTATGAAGTCGATAATAGCAGAGCCAAGATCATATGATAACATTTTTGACCTCTAAAGGCCTCATGTTCTTTTTGGTATGACACTGTCCCTCAAAAGAAACTGAACTGGGAGCGGGTTGGGTTGAGTAATGGATGGAAAATAGACCCAACTCCTATAAAGGGCCAGCTGTCTTGGGGTTCAGGGCACCAGCTAGAGCAAGGTTCTGACTTCTTCATGTCGAAGGATCTCCAGCCAAAGAAGGAACTGTTGAGCAGAAGCAAAACAGCACCCCTGGCCTCCAATTTCCTGGGTTACTGCCAAGGAAGCACCACCCTCCATAGAGTAGGAGGGGTTGAGCAGTGTCTTGGCTCTACCCACATGCTCAGGAAGCGTCTGTCATCTTGGTCACAGCTGACAGTACTGATGAGTTGAGCTGGGAGTTGGGGTGAGTCACTGGGCTGGTTTTGTCAGTTAAGTTCAAGGACATCTATGTCAAACCAAAACAAGAAAGGACAATGGAGGCCAAGGGGACTAACTGTAACAGTGAGGATCCAGAATGCTTGCTGGCTTGTTCTGGCTGCTGTGTGGGAGGCAAACAGGAAACCTTGACCTTGAGTCCCATGAGCCAGTTAGCCTGACCTCCCACTTAACAGGCAAGGCTCTCTTGCCAGAAGCTTCTAAGAATCTGAAATCCTCCTGAGGTTCTTTTTATCTCTTTCTGAACCTCTGCCACTATCCTTTCAAAGCCAGGAAGTTCTTGATTAGGTCTAACCTCATCTGTCCTTCTTCCCCAGGACTTTGAAATACTGGGTCACTCTTCCAGATGAAGTGATGGGTTGTTCTTCTACATGTCCTAGGTTTATTTACCTAGTGGGAAGGTTTGTCTTCATATTCCTCTTCAAGAAGAAAAAGTGGAATGGAGAAAAGAATATACACAATAACTCCAACAACATAAAGCATCACTTTTGTACTTTTAACAGAAAAATCACCAACGGTTCTCCAGAAAAGATAAAGAAACATACTTTTGTCACAGCAAAGAGATTTGGAACCAGGAGGACGTAATACTGTATACATTCTCAGGCAAAGTTTCTATAATGGATATATTTCTTAAATTATTTTTCGTTGTCATGGGAGGAAGGAATCAAACTGAAGATGGAGGGGGCATGTGTGTGAATGACTATGTTGTAAGGACAAAAGGTATCAATATTCCTAGCTGTGTATAATGGTGCATATACACCCATAAACCCTTGCTGCTGGGGTGGCTGAGGCTGATGGATCACTTGGGTTGGGGAGTTCTGAGCTTCAGAGCCAGGGCACTTATTTGGGTATCTTTATTAAGTGAGGTGCCAATAATATTGGGATTGGGCTTGTGAGTAGCTTCTGAACTTCTAGCCTGGGCAAGATAGGGAGACTTAGTTTTGATTTTTAAAAAAAGTATTTATTCATTTTTGAAACCTTTTCTTTCTATCTTAGAATCAATATCTATTCGGTAATGGCTAGGCAATTGGGGTTAAGTGATTTGTTCAGATAGGAAGTATCTGATGATAGATTTGAACCCAGGTCCTCCCAACTCCAGGCCTGGTGCTCTATCCACTAAATGGCCTACTCAAAAAAAAAAAAAAAGCCCTTCTTGGAATGTCAGGTAATGGAGCTTTCAGAGACAGGACCTTTGTCCAACACTATCATTTTTCCTTACCATCTGACAATCTGTTCAAGTTCTTCTAGAGCCCAGAATCACAGAATTGCAAGGATTTCAGAGGCTGTCTAGCTCAGCCATACCTGAAAAAGGATCTTCTCTAGAATACAGAAGAGAGATAGGAAATTTATCTTTTGTAAGGAAGGTTCCATAAGGGACATTCCACTGTCCTCTTGTTTTCAAGATATAGTCTCTTATAGTAAGCTAAAATTCCTTTCTTTGCAATTATCACTCAGGGCTCCTTATACCTTTGGGGCCAGGCAGAACAAGTCTAATTCCTATTCCACACAATAACTTCTCAACTTCTTGACTATAGAAACCATATCTCCACTAAGTCTTCTCTGTAAACAGTCTTCCTTCAACCATCATCAAATGGAATGATCTCAAGGCCCTTCACCATTATGATTGTCCTCTTCTGTACTCATTCTAAATCCTTCATGTCTTTTCTAAAATGTGGCTCCCAGAACTAAGCAGAAGACTAGAAACACCATTTTACCAGAGCAGATTATGGTAGGACGGTCACCTCTGTAACTATGAATGATGCCATGCCTCCTCTTTTCATGTAGAGCTAAGATTATATGAAATTTCTGGCTTCAGTGTCACACCACTGACTCATACTGAGCTTAAAAAGTTCACCAAAATTGCCCATTTCCTTTAAGAAGAATTGTTGCTTAGTCACATTCATCCCCTACCTTATTCTTGAGAAGATAATCTTTTGTACCCAATTGTACTATTTGATGGGGATGCCACTTCTTTGGCTGACCAAATATATATAAATTCCATAAGGAGAGATGCTTCTCCTCATCTGACAAATTAAAGCTTAGAGTGACAACAATGACATGAATATATAATATTCTTTTGGTTTAGTAGGTGCCTTATGAAACAATGAACAAAAAGGATAAAGTTGTTTCCACCAAAATCTCATCAAAATCCTTCTTTTTCCTGTGTCTAAAGATGGAGGAATGGGAACAATGTTTAGTTTTAAACCCCAAAGTAAGAATGTTTCTCTCTTTCATGTAGCAATGTGTTATGGAAGAATGAGCAATGACACTCTCTACTTACTCCCAGCTTCACCACTGACTTCCTGTGTAAATTCCAGCAAGTCACTTAATCTCTTTCAGCCTCAGTTTTCTCAACCGTCAAAGGGGGTTAATGGTCTAATGGCCCAGTCTACCTCCCAGGGTTTTTTTGGGAACAGCCAATAGTCTTCACTGAGATAATGGATGGGAAAGAACTTTGTGAAGTCTAAGGCAGTAGTGGTGGCAATAAAGTTTTTAGTCACTATGTTCCTGCTACAGAAAAATGTAGATTTGGCACGGGGAGTGTGACTGCTGGACCTGGAATCAGGAAAGTGCCAACCTCAAATTCTGGCTTGGTGAATCTGGGCAAGCCACCCTCTCTAAGTCTCATTTATAAAATGGAGATGATAATGATATCCATTTTCTAGGTTTGCATGAGGAAACTATCCATAGACCTTAACACAAAACACACACATCATGAAAATCTTTCCAATGGCTCTGTTGTTGTAGGGAAGGGAGAATCTAAGCAAAAAAAACCAACCATCCCCTACCACAACATGGTTAAATATCACCTTGACACAGAGCAGGGGTTCAGAACCTGAGCTGTTATATTATATAAAAACATTTTTGACATTATTCAGAGAATACATCCCTGGGTTTTTCCCAGGCTGCTGGAGTAATCTATGACACAAAAAAGGTTAAGAACTCCTGACCTAGAGGGAAGCATGGTGACTGCTGCTCCATTTCCTCTCAGTTAAATGAGTTGGCCATTGAGGTTCTTTCTTAGCCTTGAAATCCTTGTAGTGTTTCCTTACTTTCCTTGGGCTTGGCTCCTTTAATATTCCCAGGTTACCATTAACCTCTTGAGCAGCCTATAACCCTTAGGGAAGATATCTCTCTACAGAGAAGCAACAGTAAATCCCCTTAGGACCAAAGTGTCATTGATTAAAGATAAACACCATGCTCATCCAGGAAGGCTTTTTCTCTCTAACTCAGCCAAAGCACTGAATCTTCCCATTCCAGGGACCCAACTTGGAGCCAGCTCCCTGGCTTCCATCCTCATGCCTGATCAATTGATGGTTTCATATTGATTTGTGCCTAGGATGTACTCAACTCTATTGAGAGACCTGACTCTGCTGAAGGGCCCGCAATGACTTCTACTTTGTATCATTCCCTTATTTCTCTCAATGCTAAGGGACAGAGCTCAATGAATTGTCTTCTCTTCTATGTCAGCTCCTGAGGTTCTTGAGAAGAGCAATATTTCCTACTTCTGCACTCTATGTGATGGAAAAAGCATGGGAAAACACTGACCTGCCAGTGCTAGAATTTCAGTTCTTCCAATTCCATCACTAATTAGTTAGCTGACCTTGCACAAGTTGTATAACCTTTCCAAGCTCCAGATTTTGCATTTGACAAACGGGAATACCAATGCATCCTCTATACTTCTTTGATATGGCTTTGGCAAAGATTGGATAGCACGTTAGACATGTGAAAATCTAAAAAATATTCCTGCTGTACAAAGGCAAGCTATTAGTATTTTGAAAGTCAAGGGATACAAATTCTTACCGTTTGGTTGGTTCTCACTAAGGAAGTTCAAAGTAAAAATAACCACGACTACAACTTCCATCTAGCCCAATCTAAACTGGTCACCCAGACCAACAGTATGAAAAGCGGAACAGAGCCCAACAAAGCAGCTGTAACAGACCTCACCACTCCCCGGATCTCAGGTCACTTTTCCTCTGACAAATGAGAGAGGAGACAAGATTTCTACAGGCAGTGAGGGAAAAGCTTCCACTTCTTGCCACCAGCACAAGATTTGAGATACTCTTGGCATAGGACCAAAGAATTCTAAAACTAGAGGGACCTTTGAGCATCTAATACAACCTTTCACAAAGTGATTACAACATAGATTCTCTTACATAGGACACCCCCAAAGAAGCACCTCCTGAGACCTTTATTATGTGTGTATTATAGACAGCAAGGAACAGAACACAATACAACACATGCCAATTTAGGTCAAATGCAAAAGTCTTCCCTTTTCCAGACTCTCAGGGCAGGTGTCAGTCATTCATCTTCATGTTTGTCCCCCATAAAACCATAGTCTCTAAGACTACACAGTTGGCTTTAACTTTCTGTTGGCAATGGTTGAGGAAAGATGTCTTCAGGACCAAGGATATCTGAGTCTTCTCCAACATGACCCCTCCCCAGAGAAAACAATTGTCCAGACAGAACCGCCAACTAATGTCCATTTGTTCTACCACCAACATTGAGACCCTACATTCAGACTCATCTGCTATTGCTTTGGGGGCCTTTGAGCCAGAATGGAAAGAAAAGAAATACTCATGACAGCGGTGATTGGAGTCCTCTCCAAATGTTTTTAAGAGGTCACTTTGGACAAGGGTGGATTTTGTTCCTAAGGTCAAGGACCATCCAGGAATAGGTCTACAACCCCAATTCCTGTCTTGTTCTCAGGCTAGCTATCTGCCAGGAGGCCACAAGCTTTTAAATCTGCCTGGGGTTGCTTTTTCCTCTCACCTGCATCCCACTTCAGTCTGGAATGGATGCCTTTGCTGGGTGTGGAACACAAATATCTAAGTTGCAGGTTTTGATTTCATTACAAGGAGCCTTTCTCCCAATCTCTCACACAACTGTCCCCTCTTTCACTGCTCATTTGCTCCAACCCTTTGAAATACTCCCTCAAGGCTTCTAAACAGACACTTCTAACCCTGGTTTTTAAGGACAACCTCCAGAGTGCCCAGAGACCCAACTAAAACTCATGCCAACTTCTGAGACTGGTCCAAAAGCCAAAATGACCCCTTTGCTAGGAACTTCCTTGGGAACACTTGTCAGAAGTCTGTTTGGGCTATGTGGAAAGGATTTGCTGAAGACAGTCTGACTGAAATGGTGACATCACCAGGTACTATTCCTCAGGGAGTATTCAGAAAACATTTTGACAGTACAGACAGCTTAAAGTTTAAAGATGTGCTGCAAATGTCTTGGGTATTGGTGTAAGTTAAAAGAAATGATCAAAGGTTAAGAAAAAAAAAATCTTATGACATGCCTGCTTAAGAGTCAGCCATCTACCTTTTTCCTGAGATAGGGGAGGTCCCAAGGAAAGAATAAAATTAGCCAGCTTTGTACAGCTTGTTGAGGGAGGCACAATACATTGTAACTGTATGCAAATATGTTCCACTTTTCTAACCAAGTCCGCCTTTTCAGTCTCTTGGGCTGTGCTCTCTCCATCTGACAACATGCAACACAGGGCTTGCTCTACCCACAATGCACCATCTCTACCTCTGTCTCTCTCTCTCTCACACACACTCACTGACACACACACACTCACACCAGCTCACTCACATACACACAGAGCTTCAATCAGGCTGGAGGACACATCCGCAGCACCCCAGAGTCTCCCCCACCTTGAGCCCTTGTCCTTCCCGCTCCCCTCTGGCCCTCCCCTCCCCCCTCCAACTTACCCACAAGTCACACTTCCATTCATACTAGTCCTCCTCTCCTCCCCTCTGGCTTCTGTTGCTGGGGAAAGGGCCACATATGGCTGGGAACAGTTCTAGGCAGAAATCAGCTAGTGCAGAACAAAGACTGAGAGCCTGCAAGGGAGGGCAGCCTTCTTGTCTCTGCACAAGGAAGCCAGAAGCTGTTCTCAAGCCCCTGCTCCCCTCTCCTGCTTTCTCCTCCTCAGAGGGCACCCTGCGCTCGCTCACTCATGCTCTCTCTCTCCTTTCTCTCTGCCTGTCCAGCTACTGCACAACACACATCAATTATTCATCGCTTGTCTCCGAGTTTCCAGGCAAAACCAATCACAGATGGAGGCTCTGCTAATGGGGCCGCTGCCGAGGTTGCCAGCAGCCTGTTTGTGCTCCGGCGACAATCCTCCAGAGACAATAAAGGGAATCGGGTTAAGCTGGAAAACTTCACACATCCCTGAGCAGCCCGAACAGGGGAAACAGAGAGAGAGAGAGAGAGAGAGAGAGAGAGAGAGAGAGAGAGAGAGAGAGAGAGAGAGAGAGAGAGTAAGTAAAGGGAGAGAGAATGGGGGGGGGGTGTAGAGAGATGCCAGGCTTGATGGGCACCACGTCTAGGGCTCCCCAGCGTGTGGGCCGGGTTAAATGCCCCTGGTGGGATGAACATGAATGAGGCCGGGCACAGGGTGGTTCTTAAGAGGGGAAAACAATCAGACAACGGGTTGGGGTTTTTGTGTGTTTGGGGCGGGGGGAAGAAGAACACCCTTCTCACTACATAAATAAAGGAAAATCTCACCTCGGCCCGTGTGCCGGAGATATGGGGTGCTTCTCTGTCTCTCTAGTGATCCATTGCTTTCTCTCTCCCACCATGCGAGCGGCGCACACACCCACCCTCACACACTCTCACGCCACACACACGTTTTCAGACAGACACAACCACTTTGCTGAGAGAGAGAGAGAGAGAGAGAGAGAGAGAGAGAGAGAGAGAGAGAACGAGAATGAGAGAGAGAGAAAGAGAGAATGAGAGAATAAGAGAGAGAAGAGAGAGAGAGAGAGAGAGAGAGAGAGAGAGAGAGAGAGAGAATGAAAATTTGGAGGTAGCTCACATTTCAAACTTGCAGGGAGGGCTGGGGCACGTTGCAGGACAAAGCAGTTCCTGCCTGCAGCCTTCTCTCGAGGTGGCTAAAATTGAGGCCGCCCCCGCCCCCCCCCATGCCCCACCCCATCCATTAATTGGAGGCGACACTTGTTCGAGTGTGTCTAACAAATCATCTTGCAAGCCCAGGGGGCTGGAAAGTCTTGGGATTAGGGAAACCGAGGAGCATGGAGTGACTAAAGAGAATCAAACCCCAATGGCTAGCTAAGCTGTGGGGAAGGAAAGGCTGCTTGTTTTGATGCCGGAAGGCCAGGCTTAGGCAGGAGAGGGACACTACAAACGTATCCTGAGGCCGAATTCTGAATGGCGCTGGGTGCAGAGTCCCAGCTAGATGGAGAGGGGAGGATAAGGGAGACCAGACCTCAGCATCCCTCCCCACCTGCCCAGGGTAAGGAGGCCTGCCAGTTGTCTGATCGGCGGAGGATGCTGAGGGTTAAGTCAGGGGAAGGAGGTGGGCGCCCTTCTCAGTGGGGGCGAAGGGGACAAGGACGTGGGGGGTGGGGGGGGCGGTACCAGGAAAAGGTTGCTGGAATGGAGTTGCCAAATCGAAGGTGACACGGTCTTTCCCTTCCCTTTCCATACCGCCCCTCTTCCCCCAACCTCCTGTGCTCTAGTCTCTGAAGCCCTGGGCAGGATGAGTGAGTGCGTGCGCACACACGCACGCACACACGCGTACACACACACACACACATGAACACACGTGACCCTCTTGTAGTTCCTAGGGAAAACTGGAGGGCTGCTGAAAGCTGAAGCACGAGGACGGGCGGGTGGTTGCCTGGCCCAGCCCACCCCCTCCAGGAACAGCCCCTGCCTTCCGGACACAGCATCCTGTGATCGGCTCGGCTACTCTCTAACCCTGACTAGTTTGACTCCAAGATCCTGGCCTCCCGCCTCAGGGCAGGGCAGCCCTTCCTCGCACAGCAGGGCACAGTGCCCAGCCAGTAGCATCTCCCCTCCTGCACCTAGGCACACTGTGCAGCCACATTCACCCAGAACCCTGGGAACCGACCTAGATATCACACGCACTCTCTCTCTCTCTCTCTCTCTCTCTCTCTCTCTCTCTCTCTCTCTCTCTCTCTCTCTCTCTCAGTCCCCACCTCCCTTCCCCACATACACACTCAGTTCCACACACACAGCACAACACTTTGTCTCCTAGGTCCCTTCCAGCTCTGCTTGCCTCTGATTCCTCATCTGGAAAAAGGGGATAAGATTAGACTCTAACTCCCAGAGTAGTTTTGAGGATCAAATGAGATAACTGTAAAATAGTAAGCACTATATAACTGTTGGCTATTATTATTGAATCTCTTTGGGCCTCAATTTCCTTTTTTGTAAAAATAAGGGGCTTGGGCTAGGTTGCTTCACTAGTATCTTGCACATGCATGTGGTCTTATGACCCTATTACTATCAATCAGTGGAAATGGTTTAAACCCTGGCAGAAACAAAATATAATTAGGAAGGGAAGTCTGTTTGTACTTGGGCCAAGAAGAAATGAAGGATAGTAGGGAGGGGAGCTAGGACCTAGGTTCAAATTTTGCCTCTGAAGCTTACTACCTACCTCTATGACCTCAGAAACAAGTGTCATTAACCTCCTAAGTCCTTAGTCTCCTTATCTGGAAAATGGGGCTAGATGGCCTCTAGGTCCCTTTCAGCTCTGAATTTGTTGATATAGTCCAAGCCTTTCATTTTAGAGATGCAGAAACTTAAGGTCTTGGGGAGGGGGAGGGGTGATTTGTCCAAGCATCCTAGAACTAGAAACAGAAAAGAATGGAACTTCAAGGTTTCCCAATGGAACTCCCTCATTTTGCAAACAGCTCTCTCAGGGATAGCTTTAGGACCTAGGACATTCATCTCCTGGTTCATTACAGGGCTTATCCCTCTACAACATGGCTTCTATTTTGGCTATCTGCTTTTAGTGATTACCTGCCCTCTTTAGTCATTTCACTTCTCTCTTTCTCCCAAGCCCCTACTAGAGAACTGATTAAATGTCATTTTTCCCCCCATCAAATCTCTACCTCTACTCCATAATTCCAAAATCCCTGCTAGGATCTGTTCATTTTTCAGCATCAGTCTATTTCTTAAAGTCACCAGCCTGCCTGTTTGCCTTCAGAGTAGAAATATGTTAGACAAATCACTTATCTAGAAATTATGTACTTATTCCTTGTTTGACACAAATCTTCAACAGGACTCTAATCCCACCCCATTGCTACTTGAAATATCACTTTCTATGATGACATTTTGAAACAGAGTTGTCATAGGCTTTTCTACTGGTACTCCAGTTAAATGGATTAATTCATACTTCTGAATTTCCTGAACTTTAGGCAACAATAGTGTCACGTAGTAGAAATTCATCTCTATTTCTCTCCTGATCTCACGTTACCTATTCTCAGGCAAAAGACCACAGCAAAAACATTTTCTGGGTCTTTAGGCATGCAGTCAAAGAATATCTCTTCTTGCTTTTATCATAATCAAATTCCATCCATTATTTCAAGGTCTAGCCAAAGTATCTCAGCCAAAAAAACCTTCCCTGACTATTATAGCTATATTATATCAACATCTTTAGCTCTTAGGTGGTCTCTTATATTTTCTAATGATTTTACTCATTCAAACAATATTCTCTGTGTACCTATTATATTTGAAACATTATAGAAATTACCAGAATAAGTAATAGTTTATTTCAGACCCCCCACCCTCAGTCTTTTTAAATCAGCCTTCTTTGAGATGAGACACATTTGTCTTATCTCATGATAACAAAATGGGTCTAGCTTGCTAATTTCAGCAAAACTTTCATGTTTCAGAAATGAAACCACAAAAGCGCCTGGTGAATACTCAAAAATTAAATATAATTCCAGTATATTTTGTCATATTATTCATTCCTTAAAAGTAGATGAATGGGGGAGAGTTAGGTGGCTCAGTGAATAGAGCACCAGGACTGAAGTCAAGATGATGTGGGTTCAAATGTGGCCTTAGACACTTCCTAGCTGTGTGACTGTGGGCAAGTTGCTTAACCATAAATGCCTCACCCTTGCCCTTCTGTCTTAAAGTTGTTACTAAGACAGTAAGTAAAGGTTTAAAATAAGTAAAGGATATAAACAACATGGCTAATGTGTTGATTTGTTCTGATTAATAGTACTTTATTTGTTATAAGGAAGGGTTCTTTGAAGGAGGTGGATATATTGGCAAGTGATGGTGATGTTTTAAAAAATAAGAACAACAGCATAATATATAAAAAAATCAATTGTTCATTTAGCTACCCCTATAGAAGATATTCTTGTGAGAGAATGATTTGTCTTATTCTGCAGATGGTTAAATCTAGGATGAGAATTGGATACTTGATAACTTCTAGCAACTAATCAGGGCAGGTTCCTTCATCTCTCTTCTACTGCTTAGGGTTTGTTACACATTTTGGGAAGGTGGCAGTTATTAGTATTATTCACCCAGGACCAAATGAATGAAGAAGGAGAATCCCATCAACTTGAAGAACACCAAATAAGAACATTCAAAATTCCAGCCCAGATCAACCTGATAGATCATGAATGAACCAGGATTTTGCTTCTGACTGGGGCATCTTGGGTCATGTTATTATAAGAGGAAGTCAAGGCTTTCCTTGATGTCTATCTCAAAAGATTAAGGACAGTGTTCAGTCATTCATTTAACAAGTATTTGCTGAGTTTGTGCTCAGGACTACAATAAAACCTTGCTTGAATGTTACTGAATCTGTCATAGTTCCTATGGAATGACACACTGGCTAGTATCAGAGCCGGAGGGGTTATAAGATCACAGCAATTTTGGATGTTGGATTTAAAACTGGAAGGGTCCTTAGAGAGCTGGCATTCCAGTCACTTAAGTTTACAGATGAGAAATGAGTTTCGAGACAGTTAACTTAGTTGTCTAAAGACTCCCAAGTAAGTAAATTGCAAAGCCAATGCAGGTTCTTTGACTTCAAACCCAGGGTTCTTTTCACTACTTCCTTTGCCTTCTAGTCCACATCTATGCAGGATTAGCCTGAAAAAACAGCCAATGTTAAGAGAGAAAAAAACTCATGAGGATAAAGTGGACTTTTCAAGTGTTTAAAAATCATCCATTTACAAATAAGATGAGGAAAAGTTGAAGCTAGGCCTTTGAGATGATAAATTACAAATCATTCTTACTCTTTTTAGAGGCAAGACCTGTCTTAGTTGCATGTTCATTTATTTCCTATTGCTGTATGTATCTGGAAGCAATAGAACTGCGGTTCTTCTAAAATATTGTGTGATTCAGGTTATTTCATTAATTCTGACAGTGTTCCCTCTTCTGCTCCCCAAGATGGTCTAAATTAACTGAGCTGACCACATGTACAAAACACTAAAATAGATGCCCCCAAAAGGTGGAAGAGGCAAGAATTGAGAATAGGTGGAATCAAAAGGAAAACCAAACCTGGACACTACACCCCCACCTTGGTGACTGAAGAAAGCAAGCAAGAAACAATCTTGCTGGAAGCCAATTCGATTTAAGGAATATTTAATTAAGCACCCATGGGCTGGCATGTCAGAGCACTTTGCTAAACTACCCAGATATGAGTGGGAGGTGGGGGGGGGGAGAGGGAGAAGACACTCAGATTCTAGGGGAAATGATTAGGAGGGTGAAAGAAAAAAAAAAGAAAGAAAATCAGCCGGCAGAGAACTATCTTCGGGATGGATGCCTGCCAAGGGCTGGAAGTACCCAGAATGCAAGGATCAATAGTCTCAGATTTGTCAGATTTGTTCTCGTTCTCCCTCTTTCTCCCTCCTTCTCTTCCTCCCTCCCTCCCTCTCTGTCTCTGTCTCTCTCATACCCTCTTCCCCTCCCTCCCCTTCCCCCCTCCCCTTGCTGAGGGCCTGAACTAGAAGCTGCCAATAAATCACGGAGCTGCATCCCAGTTAGACTGTAAGCAGCGCACTGGCATTCAGAGAGGCTCCTTTCACTGAGCTCCGGGAACCTTTCAAGCGGAACCCACCTTGGCTGGATCAAACCAACTCCATCCGGGAGGGGTGGGGGAGGTCTGCAGGCTGAAGGAGTGAGACAGGAAAATCTCCTTCCCGGGTGGTTCCAGCCGGCCAGCAAGCTCTCCCCGCTACTGACTATGCTCACTCGCTGGAGAGCTGGGCTGATTCAAGCCCTGGCCTTATCCTCCCCGCCTCGCTTCCGGCCAGACCTCTCCACTAGCAAAGAAGGGGAGTTGGGGGGGGGGGGGGAAGCCGCGGCGGCGGTGGGACTTTGTGTGCCTGGGGATGGGGGTGGGGAGGGGAACCAGGCGGCATCTTCTCTCTCCATCAGCTCCTCTTTCTCTCACGATGGGTGGGGTTGCTGTGCCAGCTCCGGCATTTTTGTAAAAGCCCTACTCCAATCACTTTGGCTTTGGGGCACCAAGGGGTCAGAAGGGGATCCTCCCCAGTCCACACTGCCCCAGCCCTTAGTCGTCTCACTCCAAAGTGTTGTTTTCAGTCCATGAATGGACACCTCGAGCCATCTGGACCCTTCTAAAAGGAGGCGATGCAAACACAAGATTCCTAGGAGTTGTTCTAAACCGAATAAAGGGCCAGGGAATCCATGAGATGGTTCTTCCCTCCCATCCATTGAGAACCTCCCCTTAAAAGGCAGAAGAAGGCAGTAGGGCTAGCTTCTACTTGGCAGGAATTTATTTATTTGGCTGATCCGAGCTAGGTAGGAGTAAAGAGTCCTAAAGATCCTGGAAGACCCTGGAGAGCTCTCCAGCTTTGGGACAGGGACAGGAGTAGACAGACTTATTGGGGGAATGTCACTTAGTCCCTAGAAGATGACACTAATGAACCCCTGCCAAGGGTGGAGAGGGTGCAAGAATGCTGGATTTGGGTATAGAAGGCTGGGTTCAAATCCCAGCTCTCTTCATTACAATCTCTGTGATGTTGGACAGATTGGTTAACCTCTTCATTTTCCTCATCTGTAAAATGGGAGGGTTAGATTACATAAAAAGGGAGGGTCCAATTCTAAATCTGTAAATCTATTCTGCAAAATGGGGTGAATATCCACATTACCTCACCCACAGGGGTGTGATAAAATTATCTAATGTTTAAAAAATGGCAATTATTATTGTTTCTCCAATAACAGAGATGGGTTGCCCTGAGCCACAGAATTCATTTTTAATTCAACAAATATTTTCAAACCCTTCCATTTCTACTTCTTGCTCCTCCACCAAGGTTCTACATTTTCTAGGTTATTAAGGATCAAGTCAAGATTGAGGTTGGACATCTAATGCTTAGTAAAGCTGACAACAAGAAGCAAAGCAGCAATTAGTATTGGTTACCTTCAGGAATGATCTCTATACCTGTTCAGCTGTGAAGGAGGCAGGGCTCCAGGATGTCTGCCTAAGCTATCAGTGCTCCCTCTCTCCCTCCCTCTCTCCCTCCTTCTCCCCCCTCCCCTCTCTCTCAACAACTGCACCAGCTCCCCTTGAGCTGTCAGAGATATTTTCAAGGCCAAATGGACACTATTCTGTATACTGGGAAGCTAGCCCACCAGAGGGGAGTACATCCTGTTGAGGAGGAGATAGAAGATTGGTATTAAATTAAAATATTTCCACTCTTCTCTTTCACTCTAACCAACTTCAGAATACCCAAGGTCCAACCTTGACATGATTGCTCTCTCTTTTAAGAACCCAAAGACATCAAGTATTGTGTGAGGAATACCAGATTGGGATCCATGAAACCTGGGTTCTACTCAGTTCTGCCATTCTACCCTTGGAAAGGTCACTTAACCTCTCTGAGGGTCAGTTTGCTAATCTGCAAAATAGGGGATTAAACTAAATGGCCTCCAAGTTTCCTCCTAGCTCTAAATCTATGATGGCCTGGCTTTTTAGAGTCTTAGTTTTTCCATCTGCTAAGATAAAGGTTAGCTAGCTGACCTCTGAGGTCATTTCCAACTCCACCACTCTATAACTTTCTATGACAATGAAATCCTATGGAAATCAGATCCTTCAGACTAGACATATGGAGGTGGCAGGCTTTTCAACAGATAGAAGCAGGCAGCTACTGGGAAATTACATTTCAAAATCAAGGGAGAGAATGTCAAGTCAACACATGTCCATTTGGAATTATCCCATCAAGACCTCCTCCCCAGGGAAGTAATAAAGTACCAAATACCCTTTGACTACTGAGCCACAAAACCCAATCTGTCTTTTTTATTCTATCACTTCAAAAGAAACTTGAGAAATCAATAGGAAGAAATTCATTAGGCACTCTATTGCCCTTCCCAATCCTCTTCCCTACCCCTTAAACAAAATCTAAACCAAAGATTGCTTCCTTTCTGAACTTTCCAAGTCTGAGATGTTCCTGCCCAATATATAATTCATAATGAACATGGAAACAAGGACCTCCAGCCAGGCACGGCAATGGGATCTGGAAGTCATCAATAATGTTGTCTATTGGCTTAGACAGCTTTTACTCTGGATCTTACCACTATTTTCAGTTCTGGATCCAATCCTGTGACAAAGGGAATGGGAATTTGAGCTAGTGGCTGAGAGGGGAGGGTGAAGATGTAAGTTGGTCAGGATTAGGAGACCAAATACCATTCTAATATTTATATTATGTGTCTGTCTGTCTGTCTATCTGTCTGCCTGCCTGCCTGCCTGCCTGTCTGTCTGTCTGCCTGCCTGCCTGCCTATCTATCCATCCATCCATCCATCTATCTAATAGGATTGATGGTTTTATTGATGTAGGAAACTTAAAAAAAAATCTTTACTTCCTGTTCTAGTAACAATTCTAGAATAGAAGAGCAAGGGTTAGGGGAATGGGTTTAAGTGACTTGCCCAAGGTTACACAACTAGGAAGTGCATGAGGCCACATTTGAACCCAGGTCCTCCAAATTCCAGGAAAACTTCTCAGGAAAACATTTCCTCTACCCTCTACCTGTGCAGTTAATGTTTTTATAGTTTTAGAGGGACTTTGAGAAATAAAGTAACATGTGCCAGAGGCAAGAGTTCGTTCTAGGTTTTCAGCGCCTGAAGTCTAGCTCTCTTATCCTTTTTGAGCATCTTCTAATATGCCAGTGTATTCAGCTCCACAAGCATTTATTAAGCACTGATTATGTGCCAGGGCCCTTGCTAAGTGATGAGGATAAAAAGTTGGAATATGAAATGGTCTCTACCCTCAACAAGCTTACATTTTTAGATATGGATAAGTATATACAAAAGAAACAGAGCAGCCCTTCTGTCTTAGAGCTGTTACTAAGACAGAAAATTATATATATATACACACACATACATACATATGGAGGGAGAGGGAGGGAAGGAAAGAGAGGGAGGGAGAGGGGGAAAAAGAAAGAGAAAGAGAAAGAAAACAAATATGGTGGAGAGTTCTAGCTACTAAGGTATTAAGGAAAAGCCTGCTCTATGAGGTGGCACCCAAGTTGTGCTTTGGAACAGACGTATCAAACACACAGCAATATTCCCAAGGATTAAAGCATTAATAGGAAATATTTAGCAAAGTTAAAAATACAATAGAACATAATATTATTATGTTTTCTATGCACATTGCAACCCACAAGGATCCTTATGCATGGTTTAGTGGCCCTGTTTTGCAATGTGACATTATTGCTTTGGAGGAAATCTTAGAGATCCTGGGAGGCAGGGATGAGGGAGAAAAGTTTACCAGCAATGGGGAATGAGGCTACTTAAAGGTAAGGAGGGAAGGCTGGAGTCCAGAGGAGCTGGATTCAAATCTCACCTCAAACACTTCCTAGCTGTGTGATGCTGGGCAAGTCACCTAACCCCAATTGTCTAGCCCTTAGGGCTCTTCTGCCTTGGAACTAATATCTAGTATCATTTCTAAGATGGAAGGGAAGGGTGTATTTGGTGGCAGAATGTAACATCGTGGCAAGGGGAAGTCTCATCTTTGCCTTTTGTACTTAAGCATCTGGCACATAGTAGGTGCTTAGAAAAGCTTGGTTTCTACTTCTCAACTTGCACTTTCCCAATCCTTTTCCTTTGTTATTTTTGCTGTGTTTTATCAATCCTATATGACAATAGTCTCTTTGAAGACACTAGGACTACAGATAAGCAAACAGGCATTTGATCATTCATTTGTCTGAGGAAAGTTAGAGAGTGAAGTCTAGAAAAGGCAGGGGAAGACATAGAAGGGAATTGTAAATTAAGCCTAAAGAAGAATACTGCCTTATGCAGCATCTCACAACCCAGTTAAGGATTTTCAGCCAGCTACTAGGTGGAACTGGGCAATTCAATGGTGCAGTGGATGGAATGTTGTGAGCCTGGAGTTGGGAAAATTCATCTCCCTATATTCAAATATGGTTTCAGGCACCAACCGTGTGACTCTGGGCAAATAACTTCCCCCTGTTTGCCTCAGTTTCCTTATCTGTAAAATGAGCTGGAGAAGGAAATGGTAAAACACTCAAGTATCTTTGTCAAGAAAACCCCAAATAAGGTCATGAATGGCTGGACCTGACTGAAATGACTTGAATCTAACAAGGAGAATACTAGGTCTGGCACTGTGGGTCTCTGCTTCCCTCTGTGTCACATGAAACTGGAGTCCAGATCTCTCTAAAGGTCCTTCCAGCTCAAGTACTTGACAAAATTCTCTTTCTGGCCCTGGATTCCAGCATCTGGCTTCCCTTCCTAGCTGCTAGCTAGCGAGACTCAGTATCTCTTCATCCCTCTCCTGAAACCCTGTTTTTGACAGATTTAAGCTCTTTTAGAGTGGAGGTTGTTTCATTCTTTATTTCTGAATCTCCAGCACCTAGCATAATGCCTTGCATATATAAATTATTCTCTAGTATATCAGTGCCTCTTGAGACTGACTCAGGAATGTAGAATCATAGATTCAGAACTGAATCACTGAATTTTACAGATGAGGAGAATCAAGCCTCAGAGGTTAGATGCCCAACCCATGGTTACACAGTAAGGAAGTTTCTAAGGCAAGAATTTGGAATCTCAGGTCCTCTTCCCTCTAAATCTAAATCTCTCTACAGTTGGTCTGTTGCTTTAGAATAGAGGTATCAGACATGGCAGTATTTCTATGGTAGTGGAAATCCCCTTGGGGTTGGTTGTCTGGATCCTAGACCAGAGACTCCATCTTTGTCACTAACTTGACCACATCACATTCACTTCCCCTCTGTGTCCCCTCTGTCAGACTAAAAGATTCAGTTCGATGACATCTGAGGTCCCTATGAGCCCTAGGAGTCTTGAATTCAAAAGGTTTCAACCTTTTCCTTTCTAGAACTCTTGCCCTGTGACCCTGTTGTTCTGATTGGTACCAGTCTCCCCTGGTCCATTGTTTCGGGCAGGTCTTAGAAATGCTTCATTTGGTTCCCTTCTCTCTGACCATCTTTTCACCAGCTGTCTTACCACCAGACTCTCCTCTCCCACCCTCAGGTCTAGAACTATGATCAAATTAATTCTGCCACTGTTCCTGGAAGGCATGTGTTGGTCTATATCTTTATGGTCTCCTTTACCATCCCTGCCATTTTCTGACCCAAAGTATCCCTCTTTAGTGGCCTCTCCCCTTCAGGTGGCAGTAACCCCAATGAGAATGTAAAATCCTTGAGGGAGGGCAGAGAATGTCTTTAGTACAATGCACAGCACATACATGCTTTTTCATTCATTCATTCGTTCGTATTTATCATTTTACAATAACTTAATCTTCTATTATGTTCATGTAACACAATTCATGCAGTCTTCCTTTCCTTCTCTTTTTTTTTAAGCCTTCTTAGAATCAATACTATGTATTGGTTTCAAGGCAGAAGAGTGGTAAGGGCTAAGAAACAAGAGTTGACTTGCCCAGGGTCACATAGATAGGAAGGGTCTGAGGCCATATTTGAACCCAGGACCACCTGTCTCTAGGCCTGAATCTCTCTACTGAACCACCTAGCAGTCCCCAGTTTGTGTGGCCTGTCTTCAATCAATGGACATCTACTTCTATTTTTTTTGTTTGTTTGCTTGCTTTTTGATACCACAAAAACAGTTTCTGAGACTATTTTAATGTTTATGGGACCCTTCTGGGCTAGAGGATTCCAAAACAACAACTCCATAGCCCCTTCTACATGGGGCCATTATCTCTGGGTCCTCCCCTTCTCCCATCTTCAGCCCCTCCCACCCACCCTTTCATCTTGGATGAACATATCCTTTCCTTTTCTAACCCTTCCTGATTAGGACTTAGCTTGAGCTCTCACTCAATCTCTGTGTTTATTGGCAAACACTTCCCTTTTTAAAAAGTCTACTTTGGCCTTGTTCATTCTCTTTCCAAATCTCTCCTGATAAAACAGTCCAATTTGGGACTGAACGGGAAGAGATGGCTAACCCTCCCCAGATGGGAAGGGGATACCCGATAAATCTTTTCATACCATTAAAGCATGGCTCTAAACCAAGTCAACAATAAAAAGAATGAGACATCTCAAGATGTACTTAAAACTACCACTCGGTTTCCCCCATGGAGTTCAAGAAACAGACCCATTTCTTGCCGTCTGTGCATCAGGAAGGAGAAGTTTTCATTTTATCTATTACAAGGACCGTTTACACACACATTGGCCCTTCAGACACATGTGGGACCCTCGCCTCCTCATCTCACAGCAGACGTTTAATTAGGAGGAAGTGATTTTAAACATCTGGGGCAAACATCTGAGAGCTGGGCTGAAGACCACACAGAGCCTAGAGGAAATTGAAATATATGCAATTATATCACTTCCTAGTCTGCGTGTGTTTAGGAGAAAGAACAAGATAAACAAATACAGAAGTTTCAAGGGGGTGATGCTTGCCTGCACTTTCTTTCCCCAAGAGAGAGGGAGCTGGGAGCCAGAGAGAGACAAAGGCAGCATAGTGTCTTTCAGAAGAACAACGTAATTTCCTTATATTTGCTGGCAACCTGGATGTCACCAGGCCAATAGAAGCAAGTCAGTGATGGATAGAGTGAAGAGAGTCCCTTGGGGGAGAGGAGGAACAAAGAAAATGAAAAAGAAAGAAGGGAGGTTAGCAGTTAGCTGAAAATTCTTCTTCCTTCCAGGAAACCAAAGGACACCTGGATGATGACTGTGGAGGAAGCAGAGATCTGAATGAGTGGGACAGAAATCCAGGCCTGGCCTAAGAAAATAAAGCATTTAGGACTAGAAAGTACTGAGTCCAAATCTCTCATATTTCCCAATGAGGGAACTGAAATCCAGAGAGATAAAATAATAAGGGATTTGTACTCAAGTTTTCTGACTCCATGTCTAGGGCTCTTTCCCTAGCTGATCAAGGAAGAATCATAAAGCTGGTAAAGTGTGCTTTGAATTGTTGCCTATGTCCAACTAATATTGAGTTCTTTTTTTTTTTAACCCTCACTTTCTGTCTTAGTAACAACTCTAAGATAGAAGGGCAAGGCAAGGCAAATGGGGTCAAGTGACTTGTCCAGGGTCACGAAGCCAGAAGTGTCTGAGACCAGACTAGAACCCAGGTTCTCCTGACTCCAGATCTGGTATTCTGTCCACTATGCCCTTTGGCTGCCCTCAGAATTATTGAGTTCTTAGGCAATTGGGACAAACTACTCAAGCTATTCTGTTACTAACATAATGGTTTAGACTTAGGATCCTAGACTCAGACCTTGAAAGAATGTTAGAGATCATGTAGTCAAAATCCTTTATTTTTACACTTGAGGAAACTAAGGTTCTGTTTTGTCAATGACAGAGCCAGGATTTCTCAGACTATCTCACTCAGAATTCAGGGCTCTTACTCCATCGCCTCTAAATCAGCTGTGACCCTGGAGAGAATAATTCTGGTTAAGTGGTAGAGTCAGGAGCCAGAATTCAAGAGTTAATGTCCTCTATCCTTTGGCTCAGACAATACTGATGTTCAGCCCCTTTGAGATCCCTGAGGAGAAACAGACAAAACAACCCCCTTCCAATATCTTTCTTTATTCTGAACCCCAAGCATCTCCTATAAATCTCCCCATCTCTCTCTGAAGGAGAAAGAGAAAGGCTGCTAGATTATGAAATAGCTGGGATGGCTAAGGCACATCGTTCAGTCATTCGTTGTATCTGACTCTTGGTGACCCTGTGGACTATGGGGTTTTCTTGGCAAAGATAACTGGGATGGTTTGCCATTTCCATCTTGAATGGATTAAGGCAAATAGAAACTGCAAGTTGCCCAGGTCACAAAGTTAATGTGTCTGAGGATGGATTTTAACTCAGGTCTTGATTTCAAAACCAGTGCTCCCTGTCCACTGAGTCATCTAGCACTAAAGATGAAGGGTTGGGGTAGATGCCATTGTTTATGCCATCTCTCACCTTTTGGATTGGCAGATAGGTGATACAATGGATAGAGTGCTAGTCCTAGAGTTGGGAAGATCTGAGTTCAAATCTAATCTCAGATACTTATTAGCTGTGTGATCTTGGGTGAGTCACAACCTCTACCTTAGTAAAATGGAAATCATAGCATTTACTTCCCAGAATTGTTCTGAAGATCAAGTGAGCTCATGTTTATAAAGTGTTTAGCATACTTACTGGCACATAATGGGTACTAAATAAATTCTTTTTCCTTTCTCCCTTTCCTTCTTCTTTTCTTGTCCCTAACTGAATCTTATCCCTTCATTAAGACCTAAAGCAAATCTTGACCCTTCAAAAGTTATTTGCTCTTTGAGGCATGACTAAAACTATAACCTAAAGGAATGACAACAGAATTTTAGGCACTGAGATAAACTTTCTGAAAAGGAGTTAGATCTAAGATTCCCCCCAAAACCTAGAATATAGGAGGTCTAATATTTTTTTAACCCTCCAACAGATTTTCACTAAATTAAATTAAAAAAATATTTATTAGGTACCTACTATGCACAAGCCACATTGCTGGACACACTAGAGACAGAAAAACACAGAGCAGACTCTTGGGGAATTTCAGTGGGTCAAGAATACAATTAATAGAACAAGTAAGAAAAGATGTTCAGGCAAAATCATATGAGAAATTTGAAGAGGATGCAATCCCCTGTGCCAGGTAAGATCAACTGAGGTGGGGGCGGTGCTGCTTCCTGTAGAAGATGGCATTTGAAGTAGGAATGAGAAAATTTGACCACGGCAAAGAGAAAGGGCAGGCCTGGCACAGGGGATGAAGAGCAGCACTGGTTGTCTGGAAGGTAGGTAATGAGCAAAGGTGTGGAGGAGGATTGGGGGGCAGGTAATATGCTGACCAGGTAGACTATAACGGTATAAGAAGGCCTCGAATGCTAGAGTCAGGAGTCAATGCTTTACTGTAAATATCTGAGGAGCTTTGCTTTTTGTTGTTTTCAGTAGGATGGTCTCATCAATCCTGAGTGGAGGAGCAGTTTTCCTCTGCAGGACTAGCCCTTGGAAAAGAATGTTTAAGTCAGCAAAATGTGTCTTCAGTGTTCCCAGCTCTCCTTTCTCTTCCCCCTCCCTCCCCTGGGCATTAAGCGCCTTCATGTGACCTGACTGCTCATTCTAGCCTGCCAGCTTCTCTCCCTCCCCCTCCTCCCCACATATGCTGTTAGAATCTACTCTCATTTAGGTAGCACAAGAGGGGAGGATCCGGACACATTTAGACCTTCATTTGTTTTCACTTTCTGTTCAAAAATGATGTTTAAAACATATACGTGGATGATATAGTCAATGTTTATTCTATGTAAGGCACTGTGCTAAGAGTTTGGACTAAAAGGCAACCCAAAACCAAGACCCTCCCCCCCAAAAAGGACCCCCAAACAACCACAAACTAGTGTCTGCCTTTGAGAAGCTTAGATGCCCCTGGGAGGAAATATGAGGGCTAAACAGAAAGCCTTTAGGCTGGAATCTGAACTAGACTTTGAAATGAAGTTAGGAGTTCTAGGATGAGGAGAGATAAGGAAGGGGGGGCACTTTAAGCTGGAGGGATCCAAGGCAGGAAGGTGGGAGGTGTCATCCAAGGGGCCAGCAAGTAGGTTAGCTTGATTACAACTAAATGCACAAAGGAAAGTTCTATGAAATCAGACTAGATAAGCAGTTCGGAGCATGATCCTGAAAAGCTTTAAATGCCAGGCTATGCATATTACATTTTATCATAGACTCATGGTAATGGGGAGCCACTGAAAATTCTTGAGTAAGAGACTGACATTGTCATATCTGGGCTTTAGGACTATAAATTTGGTAGCAGAGGAAGAAATTGGATGGGAAAGGAGAGTCAGGAAGCACAGAGACCAATTAAGGGGCTTTTTCAATAGTCCAGGCAAAAGGTAATGAGGACCTGAATTAGGGCAGAGAGGAGGTAATGGATGCAAGAGCTGTTTCAGAGTGGGGTTTAGAAACACAAGATTAAGTAACTGATGAGATAAAGCAGGTATGGTGGCTTCTAGGCTTTGAATATTCCTTGCAAAATGGTGGTGCCCTCAACAGAATTAGAAGGGATAGATTTGGGGGAAATGTAATGAGTTCTATAAATTTAAGACACAGACAAGTGGAGGCATCTAACAGTCCAGTGCATAGCACAGTGCCTGGCTCATGGTACAAGCTTAATAAATGCTTACTGACTGACTGAGAGGCTGAGTTGATAAAGTAGGACTTGAGTGCAGGAGAGGGATAAGGGCTGGAAATGTATTGCTCAGAGCCATCTGGGAAAAGATAATGGAGTTGGTGCAATCACCAAGGCAAAGAATAGAGTTCCTCTCCACTCACTTTACCAGGAAGCAAACAAGGAAACAGCCTCTCCAGCTAGATTTCCCAAATCTGCAGCAGATCTAATGTGTACAGAGCACTGCGCTAGGCACTTATCATTAAGTAGAGAGATCCACTTCTACTCAGATATGATAACCGCTTACTCCACAACAAGTATATTGCAGCAATCCAAGTCAAAGACCCCAAGAAGGAGAGGCAGAGGATAACTTCCTTCTGTATTTGCAGGGCTTTGATCTCTGCCATTGAGGGTTGGGGGAAGCCTCAAACTGCAATTACCACCATTTTCTCCGGCTTTCCTCATGCCAAGAAGTATTATCCCATATGTTGGTATGCATAAATACTGGAGAAATCTTAAGTTAAAAAAAAAGTCATCCATATAGATTTTCTAAGGGAAGCAATGTGGTTTAGTGGCTCTTAAATCAGAGTATCTGGGTTCAAATCCTCCCTATGATACTGTCAACATGGAATTATAGAAATCCCCAGTTTACTTAGTTTAAAGGTAGAAATCCCAGGTTTTGACCTTGTTACAGGAGAGGTTCCCCCTGAGGGAAGGTCCCACTTCACCAGACAATAGACATCCACTTCAGGTGGGAGCCAGATACCACTTCAGATGAGAGAAGTCAAGTAGCTCTTTTGTGTCCAGAAGCCTTTCCCAGTATATCACACCCTCCTTAGGGAGGATCGATCTCAGGACCTTTGGCTTGTGCGACTGATGCTCTACCAACTGAGTCAAAGCTGAAGTGGATGTCTATTTGTCTGGTGAAGTGGGACCTTCCCTCAGAGGGAAACCTCTCTTGTGACAAGGTCAACACCTCGGGTTTCTACCTTTAAACTAAGTAAACTGGGGATTTCTATATTTCTATGTCGACAATACTTACTGTGTGACTTTGGGAAAGCCACTTAAACTCACTGACCATCAATTTGCTGAGGGGGTTGGGATAGCCTCTGACATCCCTTGCATCTCTATCTATATGATCCTATGGTCCATTTGGAAACATTTTTGAAGCACTCCAAGATTTTCCAGAGTAAGCATATCCAACTCCTATTACCATACATCCTCTGAGGTTTCCCTCAGTATGCTTCTCTCTAATTCCTCACCGTTCCATTAATTTGTAGCAGTTATACATGTGGTCTTAAAAATATTGACTTCTTTGGCTTTATTGCCTGGCAAATGGATAGATGGATTTGAGAGCTGTTTAGAGGTAGGATCAACAAGCCCTACCAAGTAATTGGATGTGAGAATGTGTGTGTGTCTCAGAGAGAGAGAGAGAGACAGAGAGACAGAGAGACAGACAGACAGACAGACAGACAGACAGAGAGAGAACAAGAAATGTAAAGAGTGATTCCAAGGCTTCAACCCTGGGTGATGAAGTATGGTGGCACCCTCACAAGAGATCATGAAATTAGGAGCACAGGAGAATTTGGGGGGAAAGATGGGTCTCATTTGGGAAACACTGAGTTGGAGATGCTGATAGGATATCCAGGCAGAGATGCACAGTAGGCATTTGACAATATGGGATGAAAGTTCAGTAAAAAAAAAGAGATTAAGAGCTGGATATATAGACTACAGATTCATCTCCATAAAGATAATTAGACCCAAGGGAACTGATGAGATCTCCAAGGGAGAGAGGCAGAGCGAGAAGACAAGAGGGCCCTTTGAGTATTCATCTGTAAAAATAGAGGGTTGATCCGAAGGTCCTTGCCAACACAAAGACTGAAATGAAATAATGGGTGTGAAAAGTCTAAAAAGAGTCCTATAAACTTAAGGTGTGACCATCATTAGCACTGATGCCTGAGCTTTACAAACAATCCTGGGAATCACACACAGTATGAAATGTGGAGAGGAGAGGGGGCACATCATATTCATGCTCAAAACAAATCTATAAATGGCTTCCTTTTGCTAATGACAGAAATCTCTTAATTCTTCTGGCTGGCATCAAAGGTATGCCATTTTCCTCCCTAGTCAACCTTAGTCCCACTTCCCCAGCTATAATGTAGTCTCCTTTGGGGTAAGGATGTAGACCTTATCCAAGTCTACTGAATCTCTGCAGCTCTAGACACATGCTAGGTGCTAAAGGCTCATTGACTGATTAAATTTGGACTCACAGATTTGCAGATTATTAAGGGTTGGGCTGAACTTAAAAAAAACAAAACAACAACCAGCTCTTACCTGCCATCTTGGAATCAATACTAAGTATTGGTTTCAAGGTAGAAGTGTGGTAAGAGCTAGGTAACTGGGTTGTTAAGTGACTTGCTTGGGGTCACACAGCTAGGAAGTATCTGAATCCAGAATTGAACTCAGGACTTTCCATCTCTGAACCTGCCTCCACATAGCTGCCCCTAGGATGTACTTTTGAGATCAGCCAGTCTTATCCTCTCACTGTACAGATGAGGAAACTGAGACCTAGGGGAAAGAAGGGACTTCTCAAAGATCACCCAGCTCGTTAGTAGCAGAACCATCATTTTAACCCTGTTCTCATGACTGCCAGGTCAGTCTTCTTTTCTCTTGCCCCCAAATGGATGTGATATATTAGTTCCCAGACAGAATGTCTAGATGATGCAACTGAGGGAAAAGTAGATTTCCAAACTGAGCCAGATTGAAAGGAAAGTCTTCAGTAACACCAAGTTTCCCCCCCACCTATCTACACCCGAAATCTCCTTTGTCTTTCTTGTGTGAAAATCTCTTTGTTGTCTCCATTTTAGTTCTTTCCAAACACATCAGACAGTGGTGCCTTGGAAACCCTCCTGGAAGGTCGTCTTTGCCTTACCTAAGGGATTTACAAACCTTTCAGGATGATGTCATCAACCCCATCCCTTGAGAGGCAAAGGCAGAGAATTCATAACAATTAAAGCAATCTCCAAACAGAATGGGTTGTCTGGTTAAGTAGTGGGTTCCCCCCACTGGACATCTTGCAGCCAAGGCCATTGGCTGTAGAGGGTGTTCTTGGACAAGCCACTGGGTTAGACAGCCAAATGGGTCCTAGATTCTGAGTCACAGAACTTGGCTTCTCCTCCGAGCTCTGCCACTACCTGGGTGATCCTAGCCTGTTGAAAATGCTTTGGGTCATGTGATTGTGAATTTTAAAAGTCTCCATCTTTTCCCAGAAGAAGTTATCGCCACATGATCATAGGAAGGGACGGGGCCCCAACTTGTGCTTTCACTGGTAGAGTTTCCCAAGGGAGGAAACTCCTTCCAACAATGCAGGTTGGTGCCAATTCATGCTGTCTGCAACTGACAGTCTTTGAGCCTTTCTTGGAACATGTTGGGGTTAATAGACTTGCCCAAGGTCACATAGCCAATATGAGTCAAAGGCAGCACTTGAACTTGAGTCTTCCTGGCTTTATTTATTTATTTATTTAAAACCCTTGCCTTCCATCTTGGAGTCAATACTGTGTATTGGTTCTAAGGCAGAAGAGTGGTAAGGGCTAGGCAATGGGGATCAAGTGACTTGCCCAGGGTCACACCACTGGGAAGTGTCTGAGGCCAGATTTGAACCCAGGACCTCCCATCTCTAGGCCTGACTCTCAATCCACTGAGCTACCCAGCTGTCCCCTCTTCCTGGCTTTAAAGATGATTCTCCATCCATGCTGATTCTCCAGTGGGAGTAGGCAACTTTTTTTTTGTGGTGTGGACCCCTTCGGCAGTTTGGTAAAGCCTAGAGATCCCTTCTTGGAATTTAAAAAAAATCTATACCTTCTATCTTAGTATCAGATGTAAGACAGAAGAGTGGCAAATATGGGCTAGGCAATCAGAGTTAAATGACTTGCCCAAGATAGCACAGTTAAGAAGCTTCTGAGGCCAGATTAGAAAAAACAAACAAACCAACCAACCTTACCTTTCCTCTTAGAACTGATACCAAGTATCAGTTCCAAGGCAGAAGAGCAGTAAGGACCAAGTCTTTGGGATTAAGTGACTTCTTCAGGGTCACATAGTTAGGAAGTATTTGAAATCGGATTTGAACCCGAGTCTTTCCAACTCCAGGCCTGGTGCTCTATCCATTGTGCTACCTAGCTGCCCCCCCCCCCAGAATGCTTTTTAATGCCTAAAATAAAATATAGGATATTAAAAAGGATTCCAAGTACATATTTAAATATTTAGCAACATATTTTTTCCAAAAGTTCCCAGACCCCGAGTTAGGAACTCCTTCCCTATGGGATCAGGGAATAATAGCTTTAGAGTTGGAAGAGAATTTAGGGACCAGGTGGCACAAACTCATCACATTTTTTTAAACTTTATTTTTCTCAATGAACAAAAAAATCTATTTTTTCCTTCTCCTATTTCCCGCTATTGAAAAAGAAAAAGAAAAAGAAAGCGTTTGTGGCAACTATGCAAACCCATCATTTTCCAGAGGAGAAACACCAAGGCTAGAGAAACTGTGAGACTTGTCCAAGGTTCTGCAGGAAAGAAGGGATGGTCAGAATTCAAACTCAGTTTTTCTGACTCCAAATCCGGTTCCTTTTCCACTCTTTCTAGCTGTCTCTTAGTTTCCTTATTTGTAAAATGAGGGGGTTGGTACCTTTGCACCAAACCGGCTAAGCTGGCTCTCCCTCCAAAGCCCAGACCCACACATGGCCCAGATAGCTGCTTTCTCCCCTATCTAGGAGGGGGTGAGTTCAGCTGGGGCCATGGGTGGCCTCAGGAGCTCAGCCCAAACAGCTCTTTCAAATGTGCATAATGGAGGAAGGGCCTGGGATCTCCTCCCAGCAGGGTCTTCTGAAGTGGGGGAAGGAAGAGAAGACATCCCTATCTGTTCACCACCCCCTTCCCTGCGGGAAAAGTTGGGGGTGGGGAGGAGGGAAGCCCTGGCTGTCTCCCACCACTCTCTCCCTAAGTCCAGGCCCACTTTCTCTCCTGAGAAGGAGAGTGATTCAGCCGCAGGCTCTATCCACTAGGCCTACCCTGGAGAGTTTCCAAAGCCCATGAAGGGCGGACAATAATGGTCAAGGGCTCTGTCAGGCTCCTCCCTCCTGGCCCTTGCTTTCTCCCAAGAGACAAAAGGCAGGCAAACTCCATCCTGCAGTCTTGGAGGGAATGCTGGCCAAGAGGGAGCTAAGATCCAGGGAGGGAGACAAAGAAAGGGAAAAGGAAGGGAAGAGGGAGGGGGGATGGAGAAAGAGGGAAAGGCATGGCGGTAAAAAGGGCTGAGGAAATAGGAAGAAGAAGAAAACTGGGCAGACAGCCTCTGATCACCTCAGGCTCCTCTCCACCGAAGGAAGGGAAACTCAACTAAAAAATGGAGAAGAATAGATAAGGAGAGAGCACAAAGGGAAGTCAACTTTTGATGAGAAAAAACCAACCCTCCCCCCCCCCCCAATCACAACCCTTGGGGTCTCATTTTCCTCCCACAGAAATAAGAGCCTGGCTCCTCGATTTATTCTTTCATTTAAAAAAAACTCCACCAAGGAACTCAGTGGCATCTCTCTCCAAACAGGTCAGCCATCTTTAACAAAGCTTTCTGCTTTTCTCTTCCAATTTTCTCTAAGACTGTGGTTCAGATCTCTGAGGCTTCCCTTCCGGTCTCCCTCCCTCCATTCTGAGAGCAACCTGCAGGAAGACTTTGTTGAATCCATTGCTACATTCGGGGGTCCCTTCTTCCCTCACCCCAACTCTCTCCTCTTGGTGCTCTTGATTCCTAAACTCCAGTACAGAATGGAATCCAAATGGATATGATTTCACTTAATTCCCAATTATGACAATTTGTAAATGGGCTGGGCTTAACTGGACTTTGGCTGACTCTTAGCCCCATCAGAAAAGCAGGAGGGCTAATTAGGAAGTAAGTGAATAAGTGGCTGGGTAGTTCAGTGGATTGAGAGCCAGACCCACAGATGGGAGGTCCTGGGTTCAAAGCTGACCTCAGATACTACCCAGTTGTGTGACCCTGGGCAAGTCACTTAACCCCGTAGCCTAGCCTTTACCACTCTTCTGCCTTGGAACCCATATCTAGCATGGATTGTAAGACAGAAGGTAAGAGTTTGAAAAAATAAAGTAAGTAAATAAGAAGTAAACAAACTGGGAGGGAGTAGCTTGAGGGAAGCTAACAGACTCAACTGAAGAAATAGTTTTCAAGAACTATTTAAATTCAATTAATGTGCTAATTAATTACCAATGGACTCCTATGTATTCATTAAAGTAGGTTTGGCTGGACCTCCCTCCATTGGTGAGGCATTTTTGGTTTGTATACAGGGAGAAAAGGCCTTGCTAAGAATGAAGTTGGAGGACATTCTCCTCTGGAATCTTTCAGAGAACTCCACTTTCAGCCAACAAGAGTATGGTGGGCTGTTTATGAGGCCATGTAAGAGCCAGAGCAGCTTGGTTTTCAAAGAGCACCTGGAGGTGATGATGGAAAGATGTCCCTTTGGGGTTCTGTCTATGGAGGACAAAGAGCCAAGCTGGATGCCTGGAGAATCAAAGATGCTTTGCCAAGGCTGACCCAGAAGGGATGGTGGACCTGAGTAGGTGGCTGCCTCGCCAAGGGCCAGGGATGATGGGGGCGTAGTGATGTCCAGTTCAACATCCATGACTTGTGTAGGAGGACAAAAAGTAGGTGGAGCAGTCATTCATGGAACAGGCAGGGGAAATCTTGGATTCCCCAGCCTGAGGGTTTGCACAGGTCCTCTGAGACAGTTCCAGGACCAGAGGACCGTTTCTAACTCACTGGGTGGATCCAGAATGAAAGACTTCTTGGAAAGAGACCAGAAATCATACAGAAGAGGGAATGGATGATTAAATCACAAATACCTTTAAGTATCATTTATGGGATATGCTTCTTTTAAAATAGTCTATAATTCACTGGAGTTTATTAAGTGGGGGTGAGAGTGACATGATAAAATAAATTTTTAAAGAATAAAATAAAAAAATAAAATATTCTATAACTCCGAATCAGAAAAAAGCACTGAATTTGGAGTTAGATTCTAATTCTGGCATGAACTTTTTTACCCAAGTACAACTTGGGACAAATTTCTTAACCTCTCTGGCCCTCGGTTTCTCAGTCTGTAAAAGAAAGGGGTTACACTGGATGGTCCCTAAAGCCCTTTTTAGCTCTTGCTCTTTGATCCTAGATTTCAGTGCCTTCTTCACCTGGCCCCTCCTATCTGCCCAGACTTCTTATACCTTACTTCCCTCTACACATTCTAGGCATCCTGGTTATTTGGGGATCCTTGAATACCTGTCTGTTTTCCATCTTTCAAGCCATTGTCCGGGCTGTACTCCAGCAAGGTTGGAATACTGGCCTCTACTGTTGTCTGCTAGTTTCCCTGGCTTCTTTCTAAATTCAACTTAATACCACACATTCCGGAAGCCTTAATGGATCCTCCCAGTTGATAATGCCTTCAGATTACCTTCCTTCATCCTTTTTATCTGGCATATACCAATTGTTTACATATTAGAGTGCAGTCTCTCTAGAGGGCAAGGATGAGTTTTTTAGTTTTATTTTTTTGTTTTCTTTGTACCCTCAGGGTTTAGTACAACTCCTGGAACATTTTTGTTATGCAGTTGTTTCTGTCATATTGATTCCATTAGGGGGTTTCTTGGCAAAGATCCTGGAGTGGTTTGCCATTTCCTTCTCCGGCTCATTTTACAGATGAGGAAACTGAGGCCAACAGGGTTCAGCGACTTGCTCTGGATCACAAAGCTAATAAGTCTCTGAGGCCAGATTTGGACTCAGGAAGATGAGTCTTTCTGACTGTAGGTCTGTTACTCTATCCACTGGTACTCCATCCATAGTTGAGCCATCTGGCACCTAGCAAGCATGTATTAAATGCCTGTTGACTCTTGAGTGACCCACCAACTAGAAACCTCACTTACTCCCTTCATTCAACCTTTGGTTCAGTTCTGAGTTTCCAGAGTCCTTTTCAAAAACTCCAGTGCCAAGTTCATCAGGACCCGGCTAAGCTTGAGATCCATTTCACATTCACACCTTCCAATCCACCCAAATCCCTTCTTCTGGGGGCCCCAGTAATATGGGAAGAATGCTAAGTAGCTCCTTAGAACCAAAGCTCTCATGGCTCTTAATCCTCTTACCTGGCTCTCTCCTTCCTCCAGAATTAATTGCTGCCTGGATAACTTTATTTCAGTCTTGGCCAGCCCCAGGCATCCTCTGGGTAGAAAATGCCGTTGGAATTTGGGTGAATCTTTGCTTTGTCAGCCAACTTCCTGGGTGAGTCCCTAGGCAGGTCAGTAGCTGAGGCTGAGTTTGTGCTATCCAGAGGCAGCAATCACCTTCCTAGGTACCAGCAACATCGGCCCCAAGGTCTGGGTCTTGGTCACCCAGGGAAGTTGTGCTTGCGAGAGCTTCCATTTTCCCATGAACTATTGCTCTGGGGAAACCATCATTCATTCCTCATGCCCTCCATATTTTGTAGGCGTACTCCTAGGGCTAGAAAAGGAATCGCAGACATCATCTAGTTCGAACCACTGGCCTGGGAGCTCTCTTGGAGCAGGGACAGACTTTTTGCTTTTCTTAGTACAGCCCCTGCATGTAGTAAGTAACTTAATTGTTGATTAATGGACCCCTTTGATTTTACCTTCACAAAAAACTGAGCTTTGGAGAATCAGGTCCAGCGAACTGGTTTCTCTGTTACCCAGTGTGACCCTTTTACCATCCACCCTCCATATAGTTGCCAAACTGATATTCCTAAAGAGCAGATCTGAGCAGGTCACTGCTCTGCTTCAAGAAGCTTCAATGGCTCCTTATTGCCTTCAGGATAAAGTGCAAACTCCTCTCTTTGGTATTTCAAGCCTTCCATAACTTGGATTTATTTATTTCTTATTTATTTCTTATTCTTATATTCTTATTATTTATTTCTTATTTATTACTTATTCTTAAGTGCAAACTCCTCTCTTTGGTATTTCAAGCCTTCCATAACTTGGATTTATTTATTTCTTATTTATTTTATTACTAATTCTCATTTACTTATTTATTACTTACTCTCATGCTCTATATACTCTAATCAATCTGGTCTGATTGATGTTTCCAGCAGGAAACTTGGGATCTCTTACCTCCAGGCTTTTGTTCAGGCTGTTCCTCCCAACCCAATTTTATCTTTTTGGAATCCCTAGCTCCCTTCCAGGCATAGCTTGAGTATTGACTCCTTCAATACATTTTCTCCAATTTTCCTAGTTGCTCTTGCCCATTTACCACCCGCCCAGACCAATTGTTAATTATTTTGTAAATATCCTGAATTTGGGGGCAGCTGGGTAGCTCAGTGGATTGAGAGTCAGACCCAGAGATGGGAAGTTCTGGGTTCAAATCTGGCCTCAGACACTTCCCAGCTGTGTGACCCTGGGCAAGTCACTTAACTCCCTTTGCTTAGCCCTTACCACTCTTCTGCCTTGGAACCAATACCCAGTATTGATTCCAAGACTTAAGGTAAGGGTTTAAAAAAAAATATCTGAATTTATTTATCTGTGCATGTGAAGTCTCCCAGAAGAATGTAAACTCCCCGAGGGCAGGGAATGGCTCACTTCTGTATTTCTATCCTTAGCAGGAGAAAAACAGTGTGGCATAAAATAAAAGCTTCTGAAATGCTTGTGGTTTGTTCATTTGATTGTTTGAGGAGTGGAGGAGAGCACCTCCTCTGGGCTTAGTCCCTAGTGGCAAAGCTGAAACTAGGCTCCTGGTCTTCCAACCAAGCAGGGAAGTCTAGGGCTCCTTCAGTGACAGCATGATAAGCTTCTCTGAGACCTCCGAAGCCAGAATGATGATTGGGAAACCTGGCAGGAGAGCACTGCATCCCACATGGGCATGATTCTTTTGCTGATGAAGACTGAGATAGAAACAGAAGGCTGCAACTTCCTTGGTCTTAACCACTTTCCCAATGTTGATCTGGGAATTTTTTGGGAGATGAATGAATGAAATATTTATTAAATATTCTGTTAAACTTAAATATTCTGTGCAAAGCAATGTGCTAAGTGCTAGGGTTTTGTGACTGTTGTTGTTCAGTTGTATTGGACTCTTCATGACCCTCTTTGGGGTTTTCTTGGCAGATACTGGAGTGGTTTGCCATTTCCATCTCCAGTTCATTTTACAGATGAGGAAACTGAGGCAGTTGGGGTTAAGTGACTTGTCCAAGGTCACACAGTCATTGTCTGAGGTCACTGTCTTCCTGACTCCAGGCCTGGTACTCTATCTACTATGTTACCTAGCTGCTCAAAGGCTGGGGATAGGAATAGAAAGTAAGCCAATCCCTGCTTTCCAGGAGCTCACATTCTATTGGGAGAAGACAGTGCATAGGAAACTTTCAGCTGGGAGACAGAAAAGTCCCATGATCCTCAGCATACTCTTCTTTCATCTCTTAGAGGGATTGCTTCCCAGGTTGACTATGGATCCATCCCAAGTCCTTTCTGCTACAGTCTTTCATCTCTCTCTATCCCTTGGTGGCCTCAAAGAAGTTGGCCATGCTTTTTCAGCAAACGCCAGTCCTCCCTTCAGACTTAAAAGCCTGCCAAGCTCAGTACACTAACACCTTTCCAGTGATGCCATTTAACCTTCTCAACAGCTATCCTGGGATGAGTTTGTCTGGATTTTTGACAAGGAAATGAACTGCACAGAGGACATACAGTAGTCTTTAGGCAACAGGGAGCAGGAACGAAAGGCAAGTGCTTTTAAGTGGGTGTAGCAGAAAGAACTTTGGAGGACGGCCAATTCTACGATTCCACCTCTCTTGCTCTATGTACTGAATATGTGGGATAATCTCTAGCCTATCTGGAATTCAGAGACAGCACCAGCACCTCCAGTCTACCTTCAATACCAAGACTAAGTGAACCACAACTTTACTCTCTGGACTACTTACCACACAGCAGGCATTGATGCCCAAGTTGCCACCAGCTATATTGAGAAAGGTGGAAACCCTGCTCTTGCCAGGAGAAAAGACTCTCAATTCCTCCAGTTCATTTACATCTGGACTACTGGGCAGAGGAGATGGTGGGCTTCAGGGAAGTAGGGGAATTTTAGATTCTGGAAGCCCGTTCTGATCCCTGGGAATGAGCCTTTTAGAACTTGGACCTGACAAGGAGAAAGATGAATTGGAACGATGCTGTGTTCTTTGGAATCCTTCTCCAGGGGGCAGCTAGGTGGTTCAGTGGATTAAGAGCCAAGCCTAGAGGGGGCAGCTGGGTGGCTCAGTGGATTGAGAGTCAGGCCTAGAGATGGGAGGTCCTGGGTTCAAATCTGGCCTCCGACACTTCCTAGCTGTGTGTGACCCTGGGCAAGTCACTTGATCCCCATTGCCTAGCCCTTAAGGATCTTCTGCCTTGGAACTGATACACAGTATTGATTCTAAGATGGAAGGTAAGTGTTTAAAAAAAAAGGAAGGAAATAGAATTCTTCACCAATTATGATAAATCTCTTGGTCTGAATTGAACCTCATGGTAAACTTCTACTTGGTGACACACTGATTGGACATATCCTTCTGAAGCCCTGGCATATCTGGGAGAGAAGCCCATGGACTAATTGGAATAACTGCTTTTACTAGAAGCAGTTTGAGTGACTGGGGATAATATTTCAGTCTTCTAACACTTCTGGCTTCATGATATGGGAGAAAGAGTGCTAGACTTGGAATTCTTGGAGACTTGGGTTCAGATCTGACCCCCTACCCTTATTTATTTTTTAAAAATCCTTCACTTCTGTCTTAGAATCAATACTAAGCATTGTTTCCAAGGCAGAAGAGTAGTAGTAAGGACTAGGCAATGGGGGTGAAGTAACTTCACCCAGAGTCACACAGCTAGGAACTATCTGAGGTCACATTTGAACTCAGGACCTCCCATCTTTAGGTTTGGCTCTCTATCCACTGAGCCACCCAGCTTCCCCCTCCTCTCCACTTAATCCATGTGTTATCTTAAGTCAAACAATTAATTTCTCAATTTCCGTATCTGGAAAATGGGGCTAATGATGCCTGATGTATCTATGTATCTATGCCACAGGGGATGTGGGGATCAAATGCTTGTAAATCAATCACTAAGCATTGATTAAGAGCCTATATAAGTGCCAGCTGTGGACAGAAATTAAATAGTGCCTGCCCTCAAGAAGCTGACATTCTATAGAGGGAGACAACATGTACCCATGTAGATCCATGGAAAATATAAGAAAAAGAATGTGGCAATTTGAAGGAGGAAGCACTGGCAGCTGAGGGTTGGAGGGGTGGGAGATGAGGAAACGTCTCATGTAGAAAGGGGCCTTTGGTCTGGAAACTGAAGTCCTTAAAGCACGCTATAAACATTGGTTATTATTCGTTCCCTGATCTGACCCTTACTTACTCCATCTTTGTGAAGCAGGTTGGAATGATTATCCCCAGAAGAAATTGAAGCCAAGATAAGGTGGATTACCCAAGAGACCAGAACTGAGGATTCTGGAGTCCTTTCCATTAGACTGAGTCCCAGTCATTCAAAGATAGAGAGCTTAATATACCCAAGGCTCCTGTCGAGGGGAATCCCATCATCACCTGTCTCTTGTCTTCCTGTTTCTGCCTCTCTAGGCAACTTAGAATTTTTTTTTTCTTCAACATGTCTTTCTTGGGCTATTAGAATGACAAATGTGTGGTGGTTTGGAGTAGATATACCTGAGTTCAAATCCTATTTCAGACATTTACTTGGGTGGGAAGGAGCCTGGGCAGAACACTTAATTCTGGACCTCAGTCTCCACATCTATAAAACAGGAATAAAAAAAAAATAATGATGATGGTACCTATATTACAGGGTTGTTGTGAAGAGCAAAACAAATAAGCAGAAAGTGCTTTTCAAACCTTAAAGGGTTCTACAGAAAAGTTAGAAATGATTATGATTGTTCCTACTGTGATTCTTTCTAGTCCTTTATCAAACTCTTCTTTTCTACCACAAGGCTGATAACTCCCCCTCGAGGTGGCGAGGTTCACTAAACAGCTACATGGTATGGAGTCAAAAGAACCCTGGAGGTGTCCGAAGACTTTCCAAGTCAGTCCTGACCTGTGTGATCTCCAGGCCTCAGCCTTATTGCCTTATTTTTTCCCATCAGAAAAATAGGGCTCCTAGTCCCTCCTCTGGCTCAGGGTGTCTCTGGAGTGACAAATGAGATAATGGATAAGAAGAGCACTCTGCAAACTATAAAACACCGTATAAATGTTAGCTATGATAGATGGGGCAAAGACAAACCTGTCCTTCTCTGAGACGCTCTGTCCCTGCCTGTGCTCCTATGCCCCAGACACTTACCTAAGCATATCATCTCCTGATGGATGAGTGCAGGTTAAATATATGCCGGCAGCACATTCTCCCCCTCCTGCTTTTGGGTGCTTGGCTTCCCTTTCTCCCCTGCATATCTGACAGGCTGAGAAAACAAATCATTGCCAAGGCAGCCTCTTCAGCAAACTCCCTGAAAACCAGGAGCTTAGTGGGAGAGCTACCTTGGAGCTAATCTCACCAGATCAGAGGGAGATGAGATAGATGACAGATTTTTTAACAAGAAAAGGCAGGCCCCCTGGGGATACCAGGGAATCAGAGAGGGCTGTGTCAGAGGAAACTGCTGAGACAGCACAGGATACTGTGGGCTCCCTGTCTCCTGTATCTCTCTTCTTTGTGTCTCACTCTCCATTTGTTCTCTCCCTATATATATATGTTTAGTACTTCTCTCTCTGTCTCTCCATATATGTTTTGAATTGCCTTTTTCTCTCTCCATATATATGTATGTTTAGCATTCTCTCCCTCTCCCTCTCCCCCCACTTCTCTCTCCCTCTCTCTGTCTCTCTCTGTCTCTCCCTCCCTCTCTTTCTCTCTCTCTCCCCCTCTCTCTCTCTCTCTCTCCTTCTCTCTCTCTCTCTTTCTCTCTCTCTCTCTCTCCCTCCTTCTCTCTCTCTCTCTCTCTCTCTCTCTCTCTCTCTCTCTCTCTCTCTCTCTCTCTCTCTCTCTCTCTCCCTCTCCCTTCTTCTCTCTCTCTCTCCTTCTCTCTCTCTCTCTCTCTCTCCCTCCTTCTCTCTCTCTCTCTCTCTCTCTCTCTCTCTCTCTCTCTCTCTCTCTCTCTCTCTCTCTCTCTCTCTCTCTCTCTCTCTCTCTCTCTCTCTCTCTCTCTCTCTTTCTCCCTCTCCCCACCTCTTCCCCTTTCCCCTACTCTCTTTACTCTCTGCCTCAGAACCTTTACTCCTAAATCCCCAGAGCATTCAGCCCTACTCAAGGCAGCAATTTCCTAAGCCCAGGAGCTGTCAGAGTGTACCCCTCTCCATATCTGGAAATGCCTTGTCTCTTGGCCCCCTTTTACCTATCCATCCTTCCTCCTGGTGGCAGTGCCATAACCCTGTTAATTCCAAACAAACAGAACACTCAGCCCCAGAAACCCCTCTGTCTGAAGGGGTGTTGAGGAGAAGGAGGCTGGTTCCACTCAAGGATATAACAAAGACCTGAGTGGAAAGAGAGCTGGCTGGGAAATGAAGAAACCTAGGTTCTAGTCCCCAATGCTATCTGTCAGTCACCAGCTGCTTGACATTGGGCAAGTCACTTTTCCTGTCTGGTTCATAGCTGGAGGGATCCTTGGAGGCTATCTAACTCAACCCCTTCATTTTACAGATGAAGAAACTGAGTCAGATACAGCTAATTGCCTGAAGCCACTAAGGAATGCAAACATCCATCATAGGAGTCTCCATTTTCTCCTCTGTTAAGTAGCTCTCTCTAAAGTCTCTTCTGATTCTAAAATTCTATGACTCCAAGCCTTAGTTAGCTGGGATGGTCAGGTAATAGGCTCTTCTGGTTTACTGAGTTAAACAAAAAGCCCCCTTTTGCTGCAGGACTTGCTGAAATGTGTCCCCAAATGCTATGTCCCCACAGCTCATTCCTGGGCACAGAACTGAATCTCTGAGGACCGAGGCTCTCCCAGTGCCCAAGGGTCATGATTCTGAAAACCAGTTCTTCTAGTCATGAGATTCTAGATGTAGGGCTGGGAAGGAGCTCAGAGCAGGGAAGTGACTTGGAAGACTCCTGATTTGCTCAGTATACCCCACAGGTCCACATGGCTCTGTAAAGGAACAGAGTTCTTATAGGGACATGGCATTAATAAGTCTAGAGATCCAGGTGGGGCCTATGTGGTATGGTTGCAGGGATCCTAGGATCCTTTTTCTTTTGCCACTTAAGAAAATCCTTACCCACCTGCTCCTGAAATTTCCCTGAAGGAGAGCACAGCCTTTCATTTCAGAGTGGGTGAAAGTGTAAATACCTCTGGGAGAGAGTCTCTAATGAAAGTTTGTTGCTTGATTGACTCACTGACCTATTTAGACTCATATCAGTGACTGATAGCAGAACTTTGGTTGAGAATAGATTTATTTTTTTAAAATCCTTACCTTCCATCTTAGAATCAATACTATGTATTGGTTCCAAGGCAGAAGAGTGGTAAGGGCTAGGCAATGGGGTTAAGTGACTTGCCCAGGGTCACACAGCTGGGAAGTGTCTGAGGTCAGATTGAACCTAGGACCTCCCATCTCTAGGTTGACTCTCCATCCATTGAGTCACTCAGCTGCTCCCCAAGAATAGATAGATTTTTGATGGGGAAGAGGGAAGATAGCATAGGGCACTGGCTGCCTGAAGGTTGAAGGTGGGAACATGGTAGAAAGGGCACAATTTAATTCTATGGGGACTCCCTGGTTTTCCATGGCATGGCAGGATTTGTTGAGTTTGGGGGAAACTGATGAATGTTAACAAATTCTGTAAAATTTATGTGTGTCAGCCACGGGGCAGCCCAATAGTGAGTGGTTTCTCATGATGAATCCCCAGTGGCCAGGCTGAGGGGCTCTCTCAATGACACAGCTTCTTCAGTGAGTGTGACCCCTGGACACCATCATTTATATGATGAATGTCTCCAATCCTCCTTGTCTCTGGGGAGGGCTGTGGAGCAAGGACAGAGGGAGCAGTGATGAGGAAGAGGAGGTCAGGTCAGAGGATGAAGGGAAAGAGAGGTACTCAAGAATCTTAAGGGAACTTTAAAAAGCCAGTTGCATCGTCTAGGGTTCAAGGGCAAATCGGTTGGCTGGCAGAAGAAGCCTCAGAGCAGAAAAGTTAAAGGGGGTAAAAATGGTAAAAGACAGCAGGGCTGTTATGGTAAGGACTCACATTACACAGAGAGACATGTGGCAAGCATGCCTCTAACAGGAAGCAATTAACCAAGGAACAGAAGAGTTGCTTTGGGAGTACACTGAATTGGGGGGCGGCAGGCTGGTATTAGTTTGGACGGCTAGCTCTATCTTTCAACCATGTCCCAGACACTTCGACTCATTATCCAAGCCTAAATTTCCCATAAGTACTAAAGAGAAAGATACCCAACTCCTTTGATGTTGGAGGATCCCTAGTCTCCTAAGGCCACAGAGTCTAGAGATTATAGATCTAATTTCATAATGAAGCTAGATGTAGGGGCTTAATGCTGGGACAAGGCTAGGTCTGAGGAAGCCCGTATTCAGCATAGCCTATATTTTTGCCCCCTGAGTCCCACAAGACCAAAGCAGTAGGGTGCTCACTGACTTCCCGAGACCCTGTAAGAACTAATATAAACTGCTCAGTTGCAGCCATGGGTGGGGTGAGCCTGTCAGAGTTTTGGAGTTTCAGTATGGAACTGGGAAAGGTAAAGGTGAGAGACACAGAGAGAGACAGAGAGAGACAGAGACAGAGAGAGATAGAGAAAGACAGAGACAGGAAAGAGATTTATGTGTATGTGTGTGTGTGTGTGGAGAGAGAGAGAGAGAGAGAGAGAGAGAGAGAGAGAGAGAGAGAGAGAGAGCAGAGATAGGCAGACAGAGAGAGACAGGCAGGGAGACAGACAGACAGACAGTCAGAAAGAGATGAGAGAGAAAGAGAAAGAGATGAGAGAGAAAGAGAAGAGAGAGAGGAGAACAAGTGCTAGTGACCTCTAGACTAAATGATTGTGTCTATAAGGAATCCACTTCTTTCCCCAAGCTAATGGTTTCCTGATTTAGCTGTTGGCTGCTGTATTGCTTAGGGGCAGTCAAAATGCCCCCAACAAAAGAGCCCAAGAGAAAGGTGTTTGCTGATCATGACATCAAGTGATATATTTTGCTTGTCCTGCTTCTTTTGTTCCCAAGGCTAATTTTGTTTATGGGATGTGATGGTTTTAAATCCACCCTTCCCACACCGAGGCCCCCTAATGAGGGCAGTTTAATAACAAACCATTAGGTTGACAAAAGGGTCAACTTTTCACACAGGCAGAAATGCCTAATTTGCTCACTGCTGGTAGACAGTTGCCCAGCACTCATGTAATTTACAAGTCCCCAGAGAAACACGCGGCTCGGGGTGATCCGCCTTGCTTTGGAAGCAAGGGGGACGCCTGCAGAAAACTTCCTGTGGTCTCGGTTTTAAGGTCTGCAACACTAGAAGAGGAGACATTTTATGGGTGAAAATATGGAAGGAGAGACTCCCTCAGACTAGAGAAGAGATGACCGCTCCTTTCCCCATCCCTATTTCCCCCAGAAAGATCATCCCAAAGGGACAGCTGTTGGCACAGAAGAGGTAGGACCAAGGTGGGTTAGATAGTTGAGGGGGGGGGAGGGGGGAAGGCTTCCAGTTAGATATCAGGAAGGACTTCCTGAATGCCAGAAAGAAAGGTATGCCTAGGGCATGTGCAGTTGACCATCTTTCTGGGAAGTCATTCAGAAAAGGACACCCAGGTGAGGAAGTTGTTGGGTGGGGGGGATGGAAGGGGGGGTGTGGAGGCAGCAGAGGGAGAGATCATTTAGCCTTTTAGGAGGGTCCTTTAGCCAAAGACGATCTTTGGAAGAGGGTGGTCAGGAGTGGGGTTGGGGGAAAATAAGCCTGAGCAAAAAAACAAGAACAAACCATTGTTGGGTCTCTGAAAGTAAATGGCTACCAACTTAGCTCCTGAGGTGCAGGGATTCTGGAACCCTCTCTCTCTCTTTCTCTCTCTCTCCTCAGCACAGCCCTTGCCCCCAGGGCCCCTTTCCCCTCCCCTCCTGCACCAGAAAGCCCAGGAGGGAGTTTGAAGCCGCCAATC